>NC_143025.1:63962500-64122500 GCF_057628025.1 Oncorhynchus mykiss | reverse complement strand
GGAAATGAGGAAGAGGGTTATTGAGGTTTGTGTTTAAATCACAGCCTAATCCCTGGGTTATCACATGGCATTGTGCTAATGAGCCCTGGGTTTAGAGGCAGACTACAGGCAGAACCCCGGCTCTGTGACGCTGGCCACGCTGACTGGACTCAGAGCCACAAGGACTAGCCACCCACACAAGACTAATGCTGGTTTGTAGGTCTGGCACAGTTATTGTATAACCGCGTAACAGACGGTTATGGATGAAGACCGTAATGAAAATAACCCACCTTCTGTCAATGAACAGCTGACTCAAGATGGGGCAGACATTCGTGACATTGAATCTGTTTCTGCGGTAACATGGACTCTTAACTACTTGATGAAACATTGTTGCTCCTTGCTGAAACAAGCAGCAGCACACATAGAATGAATAGAACGTGCTTGGACCCTCTAACCCTGGAAATTTGACTGGTAAACTCATGGGTACAATCTCAATTGCTGTCTGGTATTGGGATGCAATAGTTTGAACATAAGATTCAACAACTGAGACATAAACTGAACAAGTTCGACAGATGTGAATAACAGAAATGGAATAATGTGTCCCTGAACAAATGGGGGGGGGGGTCAAAAGTGACAGTCAGTATCTGGTGTGGCCACCAGCTGCATTAAGTACTGCAGTACATCTCATCATGGACTGCACCAGATTTGCCAGTTCTTGCTGTGAGATGTTACCCCACTCTTCCACCAAGGCACCTGCAAGTTCCCGGACATTTCTAGGGGCAATGGCCCTAGCCCTCACCCTCCGATCCAACAGGTCCCAGACGTGCTCAATGGGACTGAGATCCGGGCTATTCGCTGGCCATGGCAGAACACTGACATTCCTGTCTTGCAGGAAATCAGCCATACTGCTAGTCCTGTGCGTGGTGGCATTGTCATGCTGGAGGATCTCGTCAGGATGAGCCTGCAGGAAGGGTACCACACGAGGGAGGAGGATGTCTTCCCTGTAACGCACAGCGTTGAGATTGCCTGCAATGACAACAAGCTCAGTCTGATGATGCTGTGACACACCGCCCCAGACCATGACGGACCCTTCACCTCCAAAATCGATCCCGCTCCAGATTACAGGCTCCGGTGCAACGCTCATTCCTTCGACGATAAACGCGAATCCGACCATCACCCCTGGTGAGAAAAAAGACCGACTCGTCAGTGAGGAGCACTTTTTGCCAGCCCTGTCTGGTCCAGCGATGGTGGATTTGTGCCCATAGGCGACATTGTTGCCGGTGATGTCTGGTGAGGACTTGCCTTACATCAGGCCTACAAGCCCTCATTCCAGCCTCTCTCAGCCTATTGCAGACAGTCTGAACACTGATGAAGGGATTGTGCGTTCCTGGTGTAACTCGGGCAGTTGTTGTTGCCTTCCTGTACCTCTCCTGCAGTTGTAATTTTCGGATGTACCGATCCTGTGCAGGTGTTGTTACATGTGGTCTGCCACTGCGAGGACGATCAGCTGTCTGTCCTGTCTCCCTGTAGCGATGTCTTAGGCATCTCACAGTACAGACATTGCAATGTATTGCCCTGGCCACATCTGCAGTCCTCATACCTCCTTGCAGCATGCCTAAGGCACGTTCACACAGATGAGCAGGGACACTGGGCATCTTTATTTTTGTGTTTTTCAGAGTCAGTAGAAAGGCCTCTTTAGTGTCCTAACTTCTCATAACTGTGACCTTAATTGCCTACAGTCTGTAAGCTTTTAGCGTCTTAACGACCGTTCCACAGGTGCATGTTCATTATTTATTTATGTTTCATTGAACAAAGCACGGGAAACAGTGTTTAAACCATTTACAATGAAGATCTGTGAAGTTATATGTATTTTTACAAATTATCTTTGAAAGACAGGGTCCTGAAAAAGGGACGTTTCTTTTTTTGCTGCGTTTATGTTCATTCAGATGATGTTAACTGCTGTGGCTTATGCAATAGAATGTATTTTATGTAATGTCAGTTGGGTTGAATCAACAAACCACAGCACATATTGATGGGTAAACTACCTGCTTTTACTTCCTGGGGGACCACCATTCTATTCGTTCTATTTTTATGGCAGCATTTTGAAGGTTATTACACCACATTACCAAAAAATATGTTAACACCTGCTATTCAAACATCTCATTCCAAAATCATAGGCATTAATATGGAGTTGGTGCCCCCCTTTTCTGCTGTAACAGCCTTCACTCTTCTGGGATGGCTTTCCACTCGATGTTGGAACATTGCTGAGGGGACTCGCTACCATTCAGCTACAAGAGCCGTAGTGAGTTCGGGCACTGATGTTGGGCAATTGGGCCTGGCTCGCAGTCAGCATTCCAATTCATCCCAAAGATGTTTGATAGGGTTGAGGTCAGGGCTTTGTGCAGGCCAGTCAAGTTCCAGTCTTCCACACCGATCTCGACAAACCATTTCTGTATGGACCTCGCTTTGTGCACGGAAGCATTTTCATGCTGAAAAAGGAAAGGGCCTTCGCCAAACTGTTGCCACAAAGTTGGAAGCACAGAATCGTCTAGAATGTCATAGTATGCTGTAGCGTTAAGATTTCCCTTCACTGGAACTAAGGGGCCTGGCCTGAACCATGAAAAACCACCCCAGTCCATTATTCCTCCTCCACCAATCTTTACAGTTGGCACCATAGTAGCGTTCTCCTGGCATCTGCCAAAACCAGATTTGTCTGTCGGACTGCCAGATGGTGAAGCGTGATTCATCACTCCAGAGAACATGTTTCCACTGCTCCAGAGTCCAACGGCAGCAAGCTTACACCACTCCAGCCGACGCTTCACATTGCGCATGTTGATCTTACGCCTCGCTCACACCGACAGTGTCATTGCATTTTGGTACACCAGAAGTACATTCCTTTCCAATAAAAAGCTGTGTTTGCCATGCAGCATTGCGATGTAGAGGCAAATGCAGTGTGTTCTGTGTGGTGCATAAGTTATTCTTGAACGTATGGATCAAACTGTATGCGTCGCGTCGACAGCTTGACAGAAATGATAGCAGAAGGTGAATGTTAAACTTTCGTTGCGTACATATTCAAACGCATATTCAACGCTGTCGGTGTGATCGAGGTGTTAGTAGGTGTTAGTAGTGAGACTGCTCGGCCATGTTAACCCATTTCATGACGCTCCCGATGAACAGTTCTTGAGCTGACGTTGCTTCCAGAAGCAATTTGGAACTTGGTAGTGAGTGTTGCAACCGAAGACAGACAATATTTACGCTCTATGTACTTCAGCACTCTGCAGTCCCGTTCTGTGAGCTTGTGTTGCCTACCACTTCCCGGCTGAGCCGTTTTTGCTCCTAGACATTTCCACTTAATTACAGCACTTACAGTTGACCGGGGCAGCACTAGCAGGGCAGACATTTGACGAACTGACTTGTTGGAAAGGTGACATCCTATGACCGTGCCACGTTGAATGTCACTGAGCACTTTAGTAAGGCCATTCTACTGCCAATGTTTGTTTATGGAGCTTGCATGGTTGTATGCTTGATTTTATACACCGATCAACAACGGGTGTGTCTGAAATAGCCGAATCCACTCATTTGAAGGCGTGTCCACATACTTTTGAATATACAGTTGAAGTCGGAAGTTTACATACACCTTAGCCAAATACATTTAAATTCAGTTAACAATTCATGACATTTAATCCTGGTACAAATTCCCTGTCTTAGGTCAGTTAGGATCACCACTTTATTTCAAGAATGTGAAATGTCAGAATAATAGTGGAGAGAATTATTTACTTCAGCTTTATTTCTTTCATCACATTCCCAGTGGGTCAGAAGTTTACATACACTCAATTAGTATCTGGTAGCATTGCCTTTAAATTCTTTAACTTGGGTCAAACATTTTGGGTAACCTTCCACAAGCTTCCCACAATAAGGTTGGGTGAATTTTGGCCCATTCCTCCTGACAGAGCTGGTGGAACTGAGTCAGTTTGTAGACCTCCTTGCTCGCACACGTTTTTTCAGTTCTGCCCACACATTTTCTATGGGATTGAGGTCAGGACTTTTTGATGGCCACTCCAATACCTTGACTTTGTTGTCCCTAAGCCATTTTGCCACAACTTTGGAAGTATGCTTGGGGTCATTGTCCATTTGGAAGATTCATTTGCGACCAAGCTTTAACTTCCTGACCGATGTCTTGAGATATTGCTTAAATATATCAACATAATTTTAAAGTGCACCAGTCCCTCCTGCAGCAAAGCACTCCCACAACATGATGCTGCCACCCCCGTGCTGCACTATTGGGAAGGTGTTCTTTGGCTTGCAAGCATCCCCCCTTTTCCTGCTAACATAACGATGGTCATTATGGCCAAACAGTTCTATTTGTGTTTCATCAGACCAGAGGCCATTTCTCCAAAAAGTACGATCTTTGTCTCCATGTGCAGTTGTATTTTGTTTTTATGGCGGTTTTGGAGCAGTGGCTTCTTCCTTGCTGAGCTGCCTTTCAGGTTATGTCAATATAGGACTTGTTTTACTGTGGATATAGATACTTTTGTACCCGTTTCCTCCAGCATCTTCACAGGGTCCTTTGCTGTTGTTCTGGGATTGATTCTCACTTTTCGCACCAAAGTACGTTAATCTCTAGGAGACAGAACGCATCTCCTTCCTGAGCGGTATGATGGCTGCGTGATCCCATGGTGTTTATACTTGCGTACTATTGTTTGTACAGATGAACGTGGTACCTTCAGGCATTTGGAAATTGCTCCCAAGGATGAACCAGACTTGTGGAGGTCTACAAAGAGGCACTGAGTTTAAAGGTAGGCCTTGAAATACATCCACAGGTTCACCTCCAATTGACTCAAATTATGTCAATTAGCCTATCAGAAGCTTCTAAAGCCATGACATAATTTTCTGGAATTGTCCAAGCTGTTTAAAGGCAGAGTCAACTTAATGTATGTAAACTTCTGACCCACTGGAATTGTGATACAGTGAATTATAAGTGAAATAATCTGTCTGTAAACAATTGTTGGAAAAATGACTTGTGTCAAGCACAAAGGAGATTTCCTAATCAACTTGCCAAAACTATAGTTTGTTAACAAGAAATTTGTGGAGTGGTTGAAAAACAAGTTTTAATGACTCCAACCTAAGTGTATGTAAGCTTCCGACTTCAACTGTATAGTGTATGGTGACCGCTTCATTTGGCTGGCCGATAATCGTCATTCAAAATTCCATGACCGTCACACATCTGGTTTCTCATCAGTGGAGGCTGCTGAGGGGAGGACGACTCATAATAATACCTGTAATGGAGTCAATGGAATGGTATCAAATATATGGTTTCTGGGTGGTTGATACGATTCCATTGACTCCATTCCAGCCATTACTATCAGCCGTCCTCTCCTCAGCAGCCTCCACTGTTTCTCATAGTACAGCGTTCAACAGTATGCACTGTTTATAATCATCTAAACTAATAAAACAGTGATCCTGTGCAGTCACTTGACTATGAAATGTCTAAAAGTTAATTTTGTTATGATAAAGAGCAAACAGTATCTGGTATAACAACACATTGTATTTATCCTGGGGAATTCCAGAATATGCATATAGTACAGTAGGATAACAGTGCTGGTTTTTCATTTTAACATTTCAGGTTAATACTCAATCCCCTTTGACACAGACTCAATAAGCTTATTGCAGTGAGTCCATCACAGGGGATTGGACCTTTGTAGAATCACTCCAATCTGAAGTGAATTTGAGAACACAGAACAAGAGTAAAGCGAGGATAGTGCAACAACAACGTGCTGTAACCAGGAGGACAGCCTCTGTCAATGTTCATGTTCCTTGACAGGGGGCATCGCCTTAGTGAAACCTCACTGCCGTAATCAGATGCCCGTAATCCACTCTCTCTCTCTTCGGGTCACAGGAAGAAAATGGCAGCTATCCCAGGGGACATTTTACTGCGCGGAGTATAGAAAAAGTCTGACTGGGTCAAGATGAGGTCATATCAACATTGGGGTCTGAAATTATTGACACCCTTGATAAAGATGAGCAATATTTAATGACTGTATAAAATAAAATAATTTAAATTGTGAGTTATATTTTATGCCAAAAAAATAAGGTAATAGTATTATTTTATACTAATAGAATTGCTCAGAGAAAGATATTTGTTCAGCAAGTAATACATTTTTTTTCTCTCAAAAAGGTAGGGGTCCAAATTATTGACACCCCTAAAGATTCTTATAATTATAGTAGTCAAAAGTTTAGTATTTGGTTCCATATTCCTAGCAGGCAATGACTACATGAAGGTTGTACCTTTACAAACTTGTTGGATGCATTTGCTGATAATTTTGGTTGTGTTTCAGATTATTTTGTGCCCAATATAAATGAATAGTAAATTATGTGGATATTATTTATGTGGATAAATAATATACAATATAGCTCAGTATTTGAATTATTTATTCTATAACTATTGCTCATATTCATCAATAATTTCATACCCCATGGTACATGGGGCAATGCTAGCAGCTAGCAGATACACAGACTTCCACATAACTACCTCTAACTTCCTTCCTTACTGGACACAGAGACATAAAAACGGTATCCACATGTTAATCGGAACCCTGGTGAAGTAGATAAGGCACCTCATAGCCCAAATCCCGAAGTATCCCTTTAAGGTAGTACCTCAACATGCTCAGGTACATGGGGCAGTCAGGGCACGAGATGTCTCGTGGTCTGAGTTGTTGCCATCTTTGTTCGGATTTGTGTCCCTGATTTTCTGCTACACATAGCGTGGCAATTAACATGAAAAGGTCACGATTTATGCACTATCAATCTGCTCGATCCATAAAATAGACACGTCTTGTGTCATCAATCTTTTGTGACCGTGCTGTAAATCCCAATATTGTACACATTTCCTGCTTCAAACCTTTCCTGTTTATCTGTCGAAATCAGTAACAATAACAGGAAAGAAAATACAAATTGAGTACAAGAAAAATGTATTTAAAACAATGTAGCCTCACCAGAACCCTCATAGTGAATGTGTGGCAAGAACAAGACCTTGGTCTGTTCTGGGAAAAATGTGTCTTTTTTTTTTTTTTACAGGGAAAGCTCTGGCTAGATTTGGGTCAAACGTTAGCACAGCCTCTGTGGCCAGGACAGCCAATACACCTTTAAAAAGAGGGCACATAAGACCTGGATCCACGAGGTCTTTGGCTTTCAGGCCACTAACCACCCCTGGCCCTTATAAACTGTAAATAACACCACATATCATTTGGACAGTTAAATAGCTAACAATTCAGTTTATTTCTAGGGACATTTAAGCTTAGGCAGTCATTAGCACATGATACATTGTCACATTTACAGTACTAGTCAAAAGTGTAGACATACCTACTCATTCAAGGTTTTTTCATTATTTTTACTATTTTCTACATTGTAGAATAATAGTGAAGACATCAACACTATGAAATAACACACAAGGAAGCACCTACTGTAGTAACCCCCCAAAAAGTGTTAAACAAATCAAAATATATTTTATATTTCACATTCTGCAAATAGCCACCATTTGCCTTGATGATAGCTTTGCACACTCTTGGCATTCTCTCAACCAGCTTCATGTGGAATGCTTGAAATTATATTATTAATCCACATAAATGTAGAAGTGTTTATAAAAATACTATATTCTCATTTTCAACAAAGGTGACTCCGAAATGACACAATACATTATTTGGAATGAGTAGGTGTGTCCAAACTTGACTGGTACTGTACAAGGGTTTAGATCAATGTGGGTTTTGTATTACACTCAATGATCAAGAGTCAAAACAAGTCACTAATGTGACTGGGTGCAAAGGGGGATAAGAGAGTGAGAGGAACCACAAGAAAACAGCGTTTCCTTGAGTTGGGTTGGGTCTTAAATGACATCCTATATAGTGCTCTCATTTTTAACCAGAGCCAATATGGGCCCTAATAAAAAGAAGCGCACTACATAAGGGATAGGGTGCTATTTGTGGACGTATCCGAGGACTAACTAACTCGCTGGCTTCCCTCACGCGGCTACAGTGCACTGGGTCGATAAATCCAGGAGGCATGCTGCTGTGTGTTTGGGACAGAGAACCATTACGCCAAGCTTTTCCCCTGAGACTGAACAAAGTGAAGGCAAGGCAAGCATTCCGCTCTCTCTGCTCGTGCCGCCCCGCCAGCCATTTGCTCTTGTTATTCCATGTCGCCCAGAACCTGCTGACTCTGCTGGGTCATTGAGTAACCATGGTGTCTGTCTGTGGCTCTGGGGAAGATTAGCGTAGCTACTAGCAGCATATTCTTGAACAGAACGGATACCCACACGCAGGTTCTCTTAGATTAGCGTAGCTACTAGCAGCATATTCTTGAACAGAACGGATACCCACACGCAGGTTCTCTTAGGTACGTAATATAACTCCCCTGAAGAACCCATCTCACATCTCAGATGCACAGATCAATTCAATTTAAAATGGCCATTGGTTTTATATCATCATTAAGCTAGCTTCTACCTCTATTTTCCTTTTTTAACTTCATATGAAACAAAATTCCAATCATACAACCGTCTCCCCTATCGAGCTACTGTACTAAAAAAAGACCTTCCTCGGCATGGACACACTGTCACTGACTCTCATTTCATCCATGGAAACCAAGTGAGAGAGCCCGTTAACCCCCTCCCTAAGCAAACACAACCAAAATATGGTCATGTTTGCACAGTGATTAGAATGGTGGGAGAGAATAGCTGACTGGGTCTGGCTGACGGAGTGAAGAGCAGAACTACTCTGAGATCGAGCCAAAGCAGGTCCCAGAGGGAATCCATGATCATAGGATTCACAGGAAAATTCAGTATCAGGTGTCTTGTGTCGAGGGACCCATTATCCCTGTCCCCTAGTAAACCTGATTGCCAATGTTTCCTGTGGTGTGGTTTTGCGTGGCGTAGTGTTAAGACGTAATGTGTAGCTTAGCCAATGTGTCGCCCTTCCCAATGTGGGCTTATCTGATGAAAGATCCCCTGAGAGTGCCTTTTAAAAAACTTTTTTACAACATAAAAAAACTCACTCACTCCCTCATTTCCCTCTGGCCCTCCCTCTTGTTTTCGTGAAACAAAGTACATATTGTGCAAATCACTGTTGTCATTGTTTCGTCTGAAGGACATTTACCCTGGTCCCCTTTTATTGTATTAAAACAAAAGCCGTTTTCTGATATAAAACTAAAGAGAAAAAAATGGGACTTGCTTCAGGGGAAACGCTGCATTTCAAACAATGTTTCAACCCTTGAGGTGGGTCAATCTAAATTGGACCAACAACAGACCCACACCTGTTAGTTTAGAAATAGACTCTCGAAGTAGAATGGGTGAAATGGATGCCAGAATTGCACAATAACAGGGTTTTTAATTGGGTTTGCAGTGCCAATACACTGCTCAGATTTTCTGCATGAGTCATGGACCGAAAAAGCCTTTGGACAACAAGTGAGAAGTACTGGCAGACCTCAGGCCACACCATAAGCGGCAATAGCCCACTTATGAGAAGTACTGGCAGACCTCAGGCCACACCATAAGCGGAAATAGCCCACTTATGAGAAGTACTGGCAGACCTCAGGCCACACCATAAGCGGCAATAGCCCACTTATGAGAAGTACTGGCAGACCTCAGGCCACACCATAAGCGGCAATAGCCCACTTATGAGAAGTACTGGCAGACCTCAGGCCACACCATAAGCAGCAATAGTCCACTTATGAGAAGTACTGGCAGACCTCAGGCCACACCATAAGCGGCAATAGCCCACTTATGAGAAGTACTGGCAGACCTCAGGCCACACCATAAGCGGCAATAGCCCACTTATGAGAAGTAAGCCTACCACCAAACCACTAGGTCTATTGACCACCGACTGAGTTTGAGAGAAAACGGAGAATGACACATCGAAAAGATATGTTTAATACAATGCTACCGCTGTATCTAGTAAAAGTCGACAGAGAAAAAGTGATTGAGAAACCCCATCAACCACAGACATGGATAAACCCACTGACTGACCAGAGTGAAAGCGAGCAGGACTCTTTCTCTAGGAAGGCTCACACACACGGAGGCCTTTATTTAGTACAGGCCTCCACAGGTCAGTTCACATCCTGAGGACTTACCCAGTATCATCTAAAGATAGTCTCCTGTGTAACAGGGGTTTAAGGGGTGAGAGAGGTTCAACTTGAATCCCCACTGACTGGTCTATAGTACATTATGCAACCAGCTGCTTTAAGCTCTGTTTCAACAACCAGCTCAGTGGCAGTGCACAGTGCAGTGGTTACATGTGGATCCTTTGACGCAGATGAGTTACAAGACCTTGCTTAATTCAATACAATTAATAGGTCTACACATCAACATACACTGAGTGCACAAAACATTAGCTCTTTCCATGACATAGACTGACCAGGTGAATGTTATGATCCCCTATTGATGTCACCTGTTAAATCCACTTCAAAATCAGTGTAGATTAAGGGGAGGAGACAGGCGAAAGAAGGATATTTAAGCCTCCAGACAAATGAGACATGGATTGTGTATGTGTGCCATTCAGAAGGTGAATTGGCAAGACAAAAGATTTAAGTGCCTTTGAACGGGGTATGGTAGTAGGTGCCAGGCGCTCTGGTTTGGGAGTGTCAAGAACTGCAACGCTGCTGGGTCTTTCATGCTCAACAGTTTCCCATGTGTATCAAGAATGGTCCACCACCCAAAGGACATCCAGTCATCTGGTTTCATGAGGAAACATTACCCATTACATTATGCAAAAGCTTGAATTAATTCATTCATTCATTCCAATGATTGCGCAATTTCAAAAAGTACTGTACATTCGCTTCTGAAAATGTATTACACATAATGATTTTTCCACAACTTCTGAAGGGACATACCAACATGGAAAAAGCAAAAAAGATCCTCAAGCCATTTGAATGCACAAAACCAATAACACATGGCAGCAAAACCTCCCTCAGTCAGTTGTGAGTGTGGCATACCAAACATTAAACTCTAGCACAGTTTGCACAACAAAATGGGGGGTTGCAGTGGTGGTGACACAACGAGTCCATTGTTCTGTTGAAGCAAAGTTGGTCTGAGAGACTTTGAGCAAAATCCCCATTTCTGGTGGCTCTTAACTTCAGCAGGCGCCCCTCGGGGTGTTATGTGATGTGATGATGGGAGCCTACTGTTGGACTGCTCATCTAATAATAATAATACTAATTTGGTGGGTGCTTTTATTTGTCCTATTTCCCACTTGTACAAGATGTTTTCAGTGTATTTTGAATACTTACAGACCATGCGATTAATCACAATAAAAACATGCACTAACATTTTAGAACTGATTAACTCTCATTGCGCTAATTTGAACATAGTGCTTTTTTAAATACAAATAAATGCTCCCATGCATTTGAACCCAGGTCTGTTTGGTATTTGAAATCATGTATTTGGAATACTTTCAAATAGGCCTACTTCCAATAGAAGCAGTTGATTCGGGGTATGAATACAAAGAAAGTAAGTATTTAATGAAAATATGTTTTTAAATGACAAACAGGCTTGTATTTGAACTCAGGTCTGCAGCTTTCCTCCTGAGGGTGTCCACAGGGTCTGGGTCAATCCCATAGCACTACCAAAAAGAAAAGGTAACAGATTGAAATTCATGAATTGAACTAACTATGGGCAATTTTCCAGGGACATGTTTGCATTTCAACAGCATCACAAGTTATAGTAGTCATGAGGGCAAGCCAGCCAGTGGTGACACAGGGCTGACTAATCCATCAGTTTATAGTACAATGAATAAGCATCAGAGATCACACGAAGGAAAAATTGCACACTGGCCAGAACTCTGTGCCATCTGACAATTCAGTCTCCTGTAGCACAAACTAGAGGACGGCGCCAGGAGAGAGAGAGAAGCAGAGCAGTAATACAGTCAGAGCAGTAACCTGACACCGACTAACAGTGTGCAGCTACACACGGTCAGGCCAGGATGATAGGATACACTGTGGAAAGAAACTGGGAGAGGGGTGCTATGCAAACAGAACAGGCTAAACACGCTAGCCAGATCACCAACAAAACACACCAATATTTACTTTCATTCAGAACAATTTTAGTAACATTCCTTGCCAGAATTTCCATCTGATGGTTCAAAAAACAAAGCAATGCTGCCATAGTAGAATTTGAGCTCTTTTTGAATGAAAGTTTCATGTTCTGTTATAATTATCATAGATATTCTATTCAATTACCTATTTAATTACTATTGTAATTCCTAATTCTATGATCGTTTCCCTGTATAGCTACTTCTGAAAGCAGAGTGGGTGAACCATAGAATGAGGAATTAGAATACTAGAATGGACATGAACCTTCTTATGATGAAAGGTCAGCCATTTTGGTCAGGGAGTTGGTCAACCATAGTTTGCCAGTACTGTGATAAGATTATTTTACACAATGAATTTTATGAATTTATCTGCACTGTATGTTTGTTAGCTAGCTAGCTAGGCAGACCGTTTAAATAATGATTACATTCATTTCTCAAATTAATTGGCAACATTCCATTCATATCACATGCCTTACTCTTTTATGTTCCTACATAAGTAAAAGCCGGATTGTGCCTCTTCTGCCATTCATTCCAATTAGACTGGTTTGGATGTTTTCCTGACAAATATGGCTGCCATTTTCACCCCATTCTAAAACGCTGAGGTTTTATGATCTAGCCCCTATTGTAATTAAACAGGATCTCTATGGGTTTAACACTATGTGGGGCTAAAGTGTTAAGGGTCACCTGGAGAGGATACCATAGGTGTCCCCACTCCTGGGATGGGAATGATGAGTGTTGGATAGTGAGAGTTTGGGCTGAGCAGGAGTAGACAGGTCCAGATGGAGTATCCAGTCATTCAGTCAGTCCCTTTATGCAGTACTGCAGTCAGAGCTGAGGCAGCGGCTTATAGCCAAAATACGCCTGTACCTCTGTTCAATTCTACCGCCAGGCCATCACACTGCTGAACAGCTAACCCTAGCTGGTCTCCCTACACAGACCTGTACCTTTGAGACTATTTTCACGCGAGAGACTATCTGCATTTTAGAGACTATTCACACTGACTCGCCACACATCCAACCCTTACAGACAATCACAAATGCAACCCATAACCACACACACACACAGCAACCCATAACCACTCAAACACACCCCAAGTCAACGTAGCTGCTATAGTATACACATACTACAATACCCACTGGGCACACACTGGTTGATTCAACATTGTTTCCATTTAATTTCAATGAAATTACATTGAACCAACCTGGAACTGATGATGAATTGACGTCTGTGCCCAGTGAGTACCCACTATATCTGTAAATGCAACACATTCATTATCTATTATCTTATTGTGTACATATCAGGCAAATACCATGCATATTACAACTTCTATTCCAAAAATGTTATATTTGATTTGACTCTGATTATTGATACTAACAATGTGTTCAAGACCCCCCCCCCCCAAAGAACAGTTTTTTCTTTAAGATTAGCCAGCCAAACAATAACGCACACATCCTTTCTACTCTCACGGTTTGCAGCCAACCATCATCCACTGAGTAAGCTTGACTGTATTGTGGGTAGAATACACAGTAGGTTTGTCACCACAACAAGTAGTGTAACCATCATACAACATTCTGATATTGTGTGGATCATGTATCACATACCTAGAGAGGTTGGTATGTGGAACTTACATAACATTTCCCAGTCAGCTCCCCTAGCCTGGTACGAACCATCCCGATCTCACGAGCTTACATTCTACTTCGCTACCCAGACACATCACATCCGTGTAGCGAAACAAAATGTAGGGAAAGCGAAGGGAAGATACCTAGTCAGTTGTACAACTGAATGCGTTCAACTAAAAAACGTCTCTTCCGCACTTCACTCAATCCCCTCTGAATCAGAGGGGTGCAGGGGGGGGGGGGCCTTAAAAATCGACAAGCTCACGGAAATCAAGACGGTTGGTACGAGGCTACAGCTCCCCTGTGTGTAGCATGTGTTCTTGGACTGCTTCTGCTTTGCACTGGGTTAGGAATAACCTGCAGAGCAAGTGAAAAATGTAAGCGACCGCTGAGTGTAAGAAAAGAGGAGCTGGGTGGACGCCAGCTTCTTCACAAGGGGCACTCGTTTGTGTGTGTTTCTCTCTTTGCACCAAAGGCAAATATTGTATTGTTTATAACACATTGGAGGCCTGAACACTATAGAGTAGACGTGTGGGAGCCATAAAATGTGCAAACCATATATATATATATATATATATATCATGTTTACATGGTGATGTCTCTATTCTTTATGCCATTAGGAACACTGCACAACTCTGGCGCTATTACAATCCCAGAAGCACATCAGTACAGGAATACACTCTACAGACAAAGTAGAACAGTTCTTAGGTTTTTACTCTTTAATATAGCACCAGCTAAAGGGTTAAAGTCAAGAAAATGGCACGGTGCAGTGACTACACTTAATATCTTATTGTAGGAGAAAACACAGGAGAAGGAAAAACAACATTGTAGGAGAAAGGACTATACAGCGCCCTTAAGCAATATATTAACTTACAGCAATTTCCCTGCAAGCAGACATCGATATTCCAGTTCCTTCAATTTGCTTCAGTGCATACTCCTTCTCATCGTTCCTGCAGAGAAACAGACAAATAACCACAAAAAAAACAGGACATCACAAACCAGCTTTATTTCTTTGGCAATGTAACACAGGGACAAATCCCTTGTTCTTGAGCATAGATAGATGAATAAAATACTGCATCGGGTATTGAAGGTTGTGTGTTTATGAGCGAGAGTCAGAAAGGACAGGGGATATGGAAATGATGGAGACGGACTGCTAGACGTGTTCTTGCGGAACAGTAGAATCCCTGCCATTAGCAACATCCTCTTGCTGAAGACAGCTATTCCCTCGCCACGGGCGTGCTCTGTTGTTGTTGAGTGAAGCCTCTCATCATTATCTAACCACCCTGCATTTCAACCCCCAATGCAAACACACGCTCTGGCTTCAATCATAGCCTACATACAGAACTCACAGCACACACAGTGCGGAATCAGAATGATCAAAGACAAATAGGATTTTATTTAATAAATGTAGCGTCAGGAAAAATCGGAGGGATTTTTTCTTGACATTGTATTCTGAGGGTATTCCTATGCCCTTGTAAAAACTTGCTGGTGGTGGGAAAAGGCATTGATGAGATGTGCCTGCCAATGAAGAAATGTGAGACATATTGTGGTATGCACACATACAGCACACTACGATACAGGGGACAATTGATTATCTGAGATAAGCCGTATCCTCGTAGTAGGGGAACATTTGTTAACCCAATATTGACTTTTCAGAAAATATTATTGAGCCTATTTCAAACGTGTTCGATTGCAGAAAATGGTTTTGGCGAAAAACCTTGGATAATAGAGACCAAATGTTGTACTACAAATCCATAGTGAGTGGATGTGTTTTTTTTAAAAAATTTTATCAAACATGACATCCCCAACTTGCCTGATGCACAGTAAACAACACTGTAATCATGAACAACACAGTGGACTGTCTAGTCATAGAAAATGCTAATGCAAAAAAAGAATACAAAACATGAGTTTGTAGGGTGTGGGGTGCTTTTTCTTTTGCTATTTTCCACCACATAATACGAATGGTAAATAAAGGATGCTTCCCTCCCGAAACAGTTCAGAAGATTTTGTGCATATATTACGGTGACATTTTGTGATGTTTTTGTTCGTTTTGGACTTCGGTGAGGGTTTTTTTGACTGTTGGCCACACACGTTTTTCCTCGAGGCTAGCCGACGTTCGGGAGACTAATTCTACGCCCCTTCGATCGTGATTGGCCAACTGCAGGGTTTCTTCAATAAAGTCTTTGTTGTCATTCAACGAGAGACAACTCGTTTTCATGCACATTTTTTCATTGAGAAATACAGCACCAAACATCTTAGTTACTGTAGGTGTAAAATGGCGCCACCTAAGATCTCCTCGGCAAAAACATCTAAATTAATGACAGATTTCTTGAGTTATCTTAAATTACTTCTGACTATTTTGAGGAAGTGAACTGGCTACAGCATCTCAAATAGGGAAAACAGTACTATTGACACTTTTTTTCTGTTTTTTCAAGCAAAGGTCTTTTGAGTATGCGAGCACGCTCGTTTGGTTCGCTAGCCGCCAGCCGAACTGAAGCATGCTGAAGCCTCACACACAGTCCACAGGCTACCTTTTGACCCCCACAAAAGCCTACATGGCCACTACACTCATCTGGCCACAATCCTGATTCATGTTCCTAAATGCACATATATGCGGATAGAGACAATCCCTCTTCTCTGTTCAAATACCCATACTGTATACTACATACTTAATGAGTATATACTACATATTTTTATTTTATTTAACTAGGCAAGTCAGTTAAGAACAAATTCTTATTTACAAATGACGGCCTAACCTGGCCAAACCAAGACCACGCTGGACCAATTGTGCGCCGCCCAATCACAGCCGGATGTGATGCAGCCTGGATTTGAACCAGGGACTGTGCCTTAGACCGCTGTGCCACTCCGGAGTCCACTATATACTATTAGTTCATTTTAGTATACTGTAAACTAGATATTCCCAAACTGGGGTATGTGCAATGCTGTCAGGGATACGCCAAATATATACATGTTTTTTTTTCACATTTTCAAACAGTCCATTTATATTTTCCACCGGGGCTATACATTTGGGTGAGATGTTTTTCTCGCCTGAGTAGCCTCGTTTCACTGCCAAAAATAAAATTAAACCACCTAGTGTTCAGCAAAATAACAACACAATGTCAAATAATTAACATCCAAAAACATTAACTGTTACTCTCTCGGGGGAATTCCACTAACGGTCTGTATGTAGCCAAACGTAGCTGCTGCTTTTGTTGGTTTCTTTATTGATGGCGCAAAAGCCATGACAGGGAGACAAAGTGGAGTGGTAACGCGCGTGCAAGCAGTTGCTCCCGACGCCACTTGGGTACACTGCAGCATCCACCGAGAGGCTCTGGCTGCCAAGGGAATGCCTGACAGCTTGAAAGACGTTTTGGACACTACAGTGAAAATGGTTAACTTTGTTAAAGCAAGGTCCCTGAACTCTCGTGCATTTTCGGCACTATTCAATGATATGGGCAGCGACCATGTAGGTATTGACACGTGTTTTTGAATTGAGAGACCATCATTTTTCACTTGTCTGACCGATAACATGATGATGAGTTTCTCACATGTCTGGACTATCTGGGTGATGTTTTTTCTCACCTGAATGATCTGAATCTAGGATTACACGGACTCTCCGCAACTATATTCAATGTGAGGGACAAAATTGAGGCTATGATTAAGAAGTTGGAGCTCTTCTCTGTCTGCATTAACAAGAACAACACACAGGACTTTTCATTATTGTATGCAAATGAACTCAAGCTTATGGACAATGTCAAATGTGATATAGCGAAGCACCTGAGTGAGTTGGGTGCGCAATTCCGCAGGTACTTAACTGAAACGGATGACACAAACAACTGCATTCGTTATCCCTTTCATGCCCTGCCTCCAGTCCACTTCCTGAACAAGAGGGCCTCATTGAAATTGCAACAAGCGGTTCTGTGAAAATTGAATTTAAAATCGGAAGCCACTGCCAGATTTCTGGATTGGGCTGCGCTCAGAGTATCCTGCCTTGGCAAATCACGCTGTTAAGACACTGATGCCCTTTGCAACCACGTACCTATGTGAGAGTGGTTTCTCGGCCATCACTAGCATGAAAACTAAATACAGGCACAGATTGTGTGTGGAAAATGATTTAAGACTGAGACTTTCTCCAATACAACCCAACATTGCAGCGTTATGTGCATCCTTTCAAGCACACCCTTCTCATTAACCTGTGGTGAGTTATTTACAATTTTCGATTAACAAATTAGGTTTTATATGTGAGATGGTTAAATAAAGAGCAAAATTATTATTATTATTATTTGTGCACTGGTCCTATAAGAGCTCTTCGTCACTTCCCACGAGCCAGGTTGTGACAAAAATTCACACTCATTCTTATGTTTAATAAATGTATTGTATCGAGCCCAGGCTCTGTTGCAGCCGGCCGTGACCGGGAGGTCCATGGGGCGACGCACAATTGGCTTAGCGTCGTCCAGGTTAGGGAGGGTTTGGCCGGTAGGGATATCCTTGTCTCATTGCACACTAGCGACTCCTGTGGCGGACCGGGCGCAGAGCATGCTAACCAGGTCGCCAGGTGCACAGTGTTTCCTCCGACACATTGGTTTGGCTGGCTTCCGGGTTGGATGCGCGCTGTGTTAAGAAGCAGTGCGGCTTGGTTGTGTTTCGGAGGACGCATGGCTTTCGACCTTTGTCTCTCCCGAGCCCATACGGGAGTTGTAGCGATGAGACAAGATAGTAACTAGTAACAATTGGATACGACGAAATTGGGGAGAAAAGGGGATAAAATGTTTTCTTTTTTCTATTGTATAGTGTGTGTGTGTGTGTGTGTGTGTGGCAGGCCAAACAAGAGTATATATACCTAACAGACAGGGGTACATTTGAGATACTATAAAACTTTTATACAAATGGAAAATGTAAGTATTGCTTTTTTGTTTTTACACTTACTGATAATTTTCAAAATAATATTTCAATTCCATCTTAAAACAACGTGAAGAGGGGTTTGTTCTCCGCCCACTTCATTTTATGGATATAGAATCTGTATGAAAAATAAAGAAAGAACAATGAAAGTTAAATCAGAGTCCATATCATTTGGATCAAAATAAAACAAGAGAGTCTTTCAAATTAACATTAATAGTTGCTTCTTTTAGAATACAATCTTCTGACATAAGAACACTCCCAATCTGTGTGTGATAAAAGGCCTTTACAGGGTCGATTCTATGAATGAGTTTGTATGATACTTCTTAGACCTTATTAGATTTACAATATTTACCAGATAACAACGAGACTTTGTTCCAGTTCACTTGTCCTTGGGCTGCATTCCAGTATATTCTAGCAGATGCAATAGTAACATCTTGACGGAGTTCTGATATACATGTTATTACATTTAGAGTAAAAAAATGTTAATTCCTTTTAGCAGTATTGAGGCTACAAAATCCTCAAAAGTGGCACTTGGAGTATTGTTATATTCTCCCAAAAGAAGAATAGCACCTTTAGGGACAGCTCAAACAACTATTTGAAACTCCTCAGGAGAGAATGTAACATTGTGTGTTCTCATGAATTCTGGATAATCATATAGTTGTCCATCATCATCCAATAATTGTTTAACCCAGATAACGCTGTTGTCAAACCAGTTCTGGAAAAAAACGACTTGTTTTTGTATTTTAAGTCTTTATTATTCCAGATTGTATATCTATGTGGGGAAAATGGTTTGTACATGAGGTTCCAAGTTAGAAGTACTTGTTTATAAAAGTTAGCACGCTTAATAGGGATCTTTATCCACATCAAAGTTGCATTTGAGTAAGAATTCTAGACCACAAATCTGTTGAAATATTAAATTAGGGATTATATTCCAAATGCAATCCTTATTTCTTAAATAGTTTTGTATCCATTTGATCTTAAAGACTGTAATAGAGGTTTTAAAATCCAGAGCATTCAACCCTCCCTCACTTTGGGTGGTTCATGTTACAGCTTTTCTTAAGTAATTAGGTTTATTCCTCCGTGTGAAGTTAAATAATTTAGTATCAACCATTTTAGTTACTGACAGAGGAACATCCAAGGCAAGGGAGGTATAAACTAATCTGGACAGACCTTCAGATTTGGACAAAAGTACACATCCAGATAAAGAAAGATCTCTTAATAACCAGGAGTTAAATCTCTTTCCAAATGTTTCTACAATAGGAGAGAAATTTAAGTTGGCCCTTTCTTTCTGATCTTTGCTAACTTTAATACCAAGACATGTGATCACATCGTTACATACGGAGTTTAAGTCACATCTTTTCAACACAAATAATTCACATTTCCTAATATTCAGAGATAAACCAGATACATGTGAGAAGGCATTAATACCCTCAATAGCTTTCCTGACTTCATTATGATCTTTCAAAAAAAATATTGGTGTTGTCAGCCAATTGTGAACCTTCTCTCTTTATCTTGTATCTGAGTACTCCTAAAACAATCCTTATTGATATGAAGTGCCATAACTTGTGTGACCTATACAAATAAGAAAGGAGAAATTGGGCATCCTTGTTTAATTCCGTGTCTAATGTCGAATCTCTGTGAAGTTCCATGGATAATTTAACAGAGCCGTTACTATTATTGTAAAGTGTCTTAATTATTGTACACCTTGAAAATATTGACCAAAATCCAAAAATCGAAGAGTCTCAAAAATAAAAAATTATGTTAAACTGTATCAAAGCTATATTCCATAATGTGCTCATTGTAGTCTATCAATTCCAAAACTAGTTGAATATTATTACATATATATGTCAGCTCTTCAAAAAAACAGACTGGGTATCATAAATGATTTGGTCAATACCTTTAAGTCTTTCTGCAAAGATGGATGCAAGTAGCTTTCCATCAATGTTCGTTAATGTGATTGGTCTCCAATTTTCAAACATCATTGGAACTTTGTTTGGTTTAGGCATTACAGAAATGAGGCCTTGTGTCATAGAAACAGGCAGGACCCCTAAATCAATTGCCTCCTTAAAACATTAAATATAAATAAATTCAACAATATCCTCATGAAAATATTTATAGAATGAACTAATAAAAGCCATCATTCCCTGGAGATTTGTTCTCTTTTAACTTGCTGATACATTTGTTTATTTCATTAATATAAATAAATTCATCAAGACTTTTGGAAGTCTTCATCTATTCATTTTGCATAGTTTTTGACTGAGTCTAGAAAGGCAGATATGTCACCAGTAGGACAGACATTACTGGTATAAAAATTACCATAGAATTGTGAAACATATTTTGGAACATCTTTGGAGTTTTAATTTTCTTTGCCATCTATATTAAGCTTATGAATTGAGGTAAATTCAGAATTTCTCTCTAAATTGTATATATTTTGTGGGGTTTTTTCACCTTCCTCTAACCATCTCTTTCTTGATTTTACAAATGCACCTTTTGCTCGCTCTTCATATATATATATATATATATATATATATATGGTCAATTTCTAAAGAAAAAAACCTTTCCTTCTTCATCAAGGTCCTCTATAGAGATTAGAGAAAGTATTTCCTTATCAAGTTTCTCTTCCCTCAATTTTTTAAGTTCAGCTATTTCTTTACCTCTCTTCATGACTGTCTTATTTCATACTTCATTAATTCCCAATATTTCCCATAAGACTTAAATAGTTGGGCTTTCCTCCAATTTTCTTGTATAATATTTTTGGCATCCATCTTGAAATGATCATCTTCCAACAGTCTACTATTGAGTTTCCAATAACTCCGACTCAGTTTATTAACGTCAGAGACATAAAAATGTAAAGATAAGAATATAACTTTAAGATCAGTAAGAATGTATGGTTCAATGGATACCTTGACTACAGTGTTATCTAATGAATTAAATCAACCAGAATTAAATTCTTGACTGTCTGGACATGTCCTTGTTACGCCAAGTGAAGTACTTTTTATCAGCATATTTAGATCTCCAAATATTGAATAATTCAAGACTAAGACATAGTTTAAACTCAGGATTAATAATGCTGGATATCTGTCAATCATTAGATACAGAATTAAAAGATACAGATTTTTAAAAAAGTAATGGATCCACAAATATTAACCACGAAGATTGCCATTTCCACATTGATTATAATGGCGGATCCTGTTTTCTGGAAACAATGCCTGCAGTACCACCGTCAGCCTTCAACTTGAAATCCTCAATGCGAGGGGCCAGTCGTTCTCCCCTGGGCTAGGCCTATAAGTCTGGCTAACACCTAACTCGAAATCCTTCTGACATCAGTGTGTCACAGCTCTCCATCGCTGTGAATCACGTAAGTTGCGTCAGCCAGGCCTACTGCACCACCCCTGAAAGCATGCGTCACTGAAAAATCGGCAACAACAACACTGTCTCAGTTTATTGATTAACTAAATAGAAAAGTCCCATTATCTATCAATATTAGTAAGCCTACAAATGACATAAATGAATACACAAAAAACATCAGCTGTTTTTCTCAGGCTACTTGAATGACAGATGACACTACTTGTAAGAAAGAAAAAGCAGAGGGGGGGGGGGGGGGGGATTCACAGGAAATGAGAGGAACGGAACACCAGCATGCAACCGAATTCGGTTACAGTGAATTTCCACATAACATGATAATTCAGGTAGCCACGCGAACTTCGCCCTCATGTGGGTGCTAGCAAGCAGGCTAGGTAGTAATAAGTATCAACAGCCAATCCAGTAGTGAGCTTCAATTGGTCAATAGCGTTGCAATATCGCAGAGTATTTGCATAAAGTTCAGCTTTCCCCAACTTTGGTCCCGCCCTTTTTACGCTCCCTCACCCATACTTGCATCGTCCACATTCCGTGAAAATAAACAAAGCAAAAAAAGAAATGTCCCTTTTTCAGGACCCTGTCTTTCAAAGATAATTTGTAAAAATCCAAATAACTTCACAGATCTTCATTGTGAACAAGCACTGTTTCCCATGTTTGTTCAATTAACCATAAACAATTAATGAACATGCACCTGTGGATCGGTTGTTAAGACACGAACAGCTTACAGACGGTAGGCAATTAAGGTCACAGTTATGAAAACTTAGGACACTAAAGAGAACTTTCTACTGACTCTGAAAAACACCAAAATAAAGATGACCAGGGTCCCTGCTCATCTGAGTGAACGTGTCTTAGGCATGCTGCAAGGAGGCATCAGGACTGCAGATGTCGCCAGGGCAATACATTGAAATGTCCGTACTGTGAGACACCTAAGACAGCGCTACAGGGAGACAGGACAGACAGCTGATCGTCCTTGCAGTGGCACACCACGTGTAACAACACCTGCACAGGATCGGTACATTCGAACATCACACCTGCGGGACAGGTACAGGATGGCAACAACAACAACAACTGCCCGAGTTACACCAGGAACGCACAATCCCTCCATCAGTGCTCAGACTGTCCGCAAAAGGCTGAGAGAGGCTGGACTGAGGGCTTGTAGGCCTGTTGTAAGGCAGGTCCTCACCAGACATCACCGGCAACAATGTCGCCCATGGTCACAAACCCACCGTCGCTGGACCAGACAGGACTGGCAAAAAGTGCTCATTACTGACGAATCGCGGTTTTGTCTCACCAGGGGGTGATGGTTGGATTCACGTTTATCGTTAAAGGAATGAGCGATACACCGAGGCCTGTACTCTGGAGCGGGGTCCGTTATGGTCTGGGGCAGTGTGTCACAGCATCATCGGACTGAGCTTGTTGTCATTGCAGGTAATCTCAAAACTGCATTACAGGGAAGACATCCTCATGTTGTACCCTTCCTGCAGGCTCATCCTGACATGACAATGCCACCAGCCATACTGCTCGTTCTGTGCGTGATTTCCTGTAAGACAGGAATGTCAGTGGTCTGCCATGGCCAGTGAAGAGCCCGGGATCTCAGTCCCATTGAGCACATCTGGGACCTGTAGGATCGGAGAGTGAGGGCTAGGGCCATTCCTCCCAGAAATGTCCGGGAACTTGCAGGTGCCTTGGTGGAAGAGTTTGGTGACATCTCACAGAAGAACTGGCAAATCTGGTGCAGTCCATGAGGAGGAGATGCACTGCGGTACTTAATGCAGCTGGTGGCCACACCCGACTGTTACTTTTGTTTTTGACCCCTCCTTTGTTCAGGGACACATTACTCAATTTCTGTTAGTCACATGTCTGTGGAACTTGTTCAGTTTATGTCTCAGTTGTTGAATCTTATGTTCATACAAATATTTACACATGTTAAGTTTGCTGAAAATAAATCAGATAGACATATAGGATCTCATCACATTGATCAATCAATACTGGAGGTGATATACTGGATTACCTCCAGTATTGATTGATCAGTGCAGATGAGTTCCTATGTCCTATATGCATATCTGATTGGGCTAATAGGCCTAATGGTCCAGTATAGGCTAATGATAGTGTTATATAGTGATCTACTCCCCCTCAAAACCGAAATAGCATAGCCTACATTTCCACTTTCCCTCCAATCTGGAGAGAAGTCTATGCTCCAGGCATATCTTGAGATTGGTTCCCAAATGAGAATCAAAGACAGCAATCACTTGCTTGTGCAGGAAAAAAACAATTTCAACGTATTTTAAAATGATCCCACAGAAATGTTGGCTCCTTTGCAAAGTAAATGGTCAATAAGGAACAGCAACAGCAAACACTTACAAAATGATTAATTGTGTGATATGAGTATTTTATCCATATTAGAAAACCATAATAATAAAGTATTTGCCAAAAATGTATAATCTAATCATTGCTGTGACACTTGTTTTATTTGCATTCCAGCATCAAGTTCGAGTTCGACTGTGTCAGTGCTCTTGAGAGATCTTGGCAATAATATGATGATTATTTTAAGCAGCAAAAACTTAGCCACATTGACCAAGATCATAGCTTACACGATTCTACTGGCGAAATTAGGCTTATATAAATAACTAATGTTGAAAGTAGTCTGGGTTACCATGACCAGGGTGTCAAATAATAAACATCATCACTGTGTTGTTTTGGGGGAGGACCGTTGCGAGTGAGTGCGTACATGAAAACAAAAACACAGACACTGGCAGAGCTCAGGGAGGTTCAAATGTAGTCTCTGCCCAACGTGCAGAGAGATATAGTCTTCATACGGCATTCTGCAATCAGTTTATTGAGTAAACAATAACGTTCAGAATCTTACCCGTCTTTGCGCTTAGCTTTATAAACGTGCCCGTATGTGCCTCGACCCACTTTGCAACCTTCATATTCGAACAGATCTTCTACCTTCTCTCGTTCGGCCGCGAGCTTTGTTTTGAAGTCGTAATCCATTTTAACCCATAAATATTTCTTAAATTACAATAATATAAAATATTAATTATTACATGCATTAATTAAATAATCTTGTCGTTTTATTCCCCCACCATTTCCTTGTTTGGGATTTTGGTCTACTCCGTTTAATGTTCACTGGCTCGTTGACGTTTCTAATTGGCACGCAAGGCTTTCTGGGGAAGGTAGTTTACAAAAACGTCAGTTTGAGTTATCAACATAGAAGTAAAAGGTTCGTGAAACTACATTCCGCATTTTGCGTGAGAGTTTTTATTGAACCTTTATTTTACTAGGCAAGTCTGTTAAGAACAAATTCTTATTTTACAATGACGACCAAACACTCCCCTTACCCGGACGACACTGGGCCAATTGTGCGCCGCCCTATGGGATTCCCAACCACGGCCGGTTGTGATATAGCCCAGGATGGAACCAGGGTCTGTAGTGACGCCTCGAGCACTGAGATGTAGTGCCTTAGACCGCTGCGCCACACGGGAGACTTAAAGGGCAGTTACTGCACTTGCATACTCATGATCAGTAAAAAAAAAAAAAAAATGGGGGAGATCAGTTGCAACATTTCATTTGTTATATACTACTCAAATTAACAAATGTGTCACCCTTTTGTAGTTTGACCCAACATGTGCAGGTCTCCAATATGTTTTTGAATAGAAATAATCAAGTGAGTTTTTTCTCAAGTAGCCTCAACTAGAGGAATAGTCTACTATACTATCGCCCATATGACATCTATTGCCTTGAGCTGTTACATGAGAGAGGTACATGTAGCAAATCGGCATTACCATCATTTTGTAATATGTTTGGAGATTAGCAATGTACACACTTCTGTCATACTGACAGTTGCCTCAGCCAATCGCCACTTAATGGAAAGGACCCGCCAATGTGATTCGACTAACTTGAGGGTGACGTGATAGGCTAGGTGAATAAAATCACTGTGCAGTCCTCATTCTGCGCTTTCCACAGTATGGCCGGTGATATTAGCTAGCAGTCGCTCTACAGTATTCTCTGTAAAAGGGAAGACGGTAAAACCAAGAAATTACACCTGGATTGCTAAAGGACTGTACTTAATAAATTATAACGATCAAGCAAGGACAAGCTAATTAAGTTGAAAACGTAACCTACATTTAATTTCTGTTATTGGTGTCTGCTGTGCCACGATGGAAGAGAACGGTGCACACTTCTTCGAGGGAACCGAGAAGCTGTTGGAGGTGTGGTTCTCCCGGCAAGATGAGAATAAAGGAACAGGGGACCTCCGTACCATCCCAAGGTTTGTGGAGTGAAGATTTGATTAATACATGCCTGTCTGCTTGACTTTGCTTGCTAGCTAAGCTGCTAGCATGTGGCACTGTATGGACTCAAGCAATCAGTCATCTGAAGAACTGGCTGTAGATTCAACACTCAACAAGCGCTAAAAACATCGTAACCAGGTTTTCTTCCTCTTCCTAGGTAGTCTATTTAATGACAACGAGCCCAGTTATCTCGTAAACCACCATAGCATTTTTCACTGACATGTCATGTGGTGGCCGAATGAATTACCATCCCCCATATTCGACCGCTAGCTGCAGTAGCTTGGCGCTTGCTAACGCGGTAGCTAGCTGAGTCATTCATTCAATCGGTGTTAGCTAACGTTAACCATGTCACCTGTTCGTTGGATGGTTCGCTATATGTTGGCTAGTCTCGCTACATTTCATCAAACTGTCAATCATGGTCTCCAGTAAAAATCTTTGTACATGTTCAGAAATGTAAGGTATACGGCTGGCTACGTATTTGAAATCGAGCAGTTTTTTTGTTGTTCCCAGGCAAGAGAAAAGGTACGGTTGAGTTTGACTGCGCGGGTTTTTCGCATACTGCGCATGGATTTGGAGTTAGACCGACGTACACGTGCATCTCTATGCAGTAATGTATCTTATGTCAAAAGCTAGGTAGCTCACTAAATCTACAACTCAACTTGTGTTGTCATTGTGTAACTAGGGTTAGTAATTTTCCATGTAATTTGTTCTCCTGCGTCACCCATGTGGGCCGTAGCATCATGCTAAGCATGTGGTAGTGCCTTGGGGCCGTGCCTTGTGGCAATTTAACAGAAAGACAGCCAATATATTTTTTTAAAGCTTTACATCTGCAATGCAGAATGAACTAAAACCATAAACATAATAAATAGGGAATGGATAATCAGTTTGAGTTGATTGCCCATCGGTTATCTGAGAAACGAATATTCTGTGACTTGCTCAATGCATGAATGACCAGTAGTTTCATTAACGTTACCTGGAGTCCATCTTGCTACTATTACTTGTTCAGGTATGGTGAAATAATAGTTTCATGATACTCACTCGTAGTTCTCCAACTTCATAAATTAGCCCCTTGTTTTTTGCATTGCCCTAGTATATGTTAACGGATGTGTATCTATCAACCATACTAAAATAATTGAAATGCTCTAGTTTTTAAATACGTTTGACTATGTTTCTTGGAGTTCCAGCAAACTGCTTATGTATGACTAAGTCAGACAGTAGGGCAGGGATTCACTAACTTATTTTTTTCTCTCCCAGTGATCACATTTGGAGAATTTCAGAACTCACATGTAAAAAAGTATTTAATTGGCCAATGTTTGCTTTTTTTATTTGGTGCGTGACATTTTATTTACAAATTAGCCTGAGTGTACTTTTGACGGTTTCGATCTAAAGGAAGAATGGTTTGAAGTGACAATTGCATCAGTTAGTGGATAGTTCAGAACAGGCAATTTTGTATCTGCTGTGTAAATCGATTGATTTTTTAAATTTTTTTTCTATATTTCCCAGTCTGCTTTAGTGCCTGGTCTAGGCTTGGGCTGTACCAGGATATTTAGAAATGGTCATGTGACGGTTTTTTAATACTGCTAACAATGTTTTTGAAAATTGTTCAATAAATGTGTGCTTTAAGTAAATACCCGAAGTGAAATTGTGCAATACTTTAGGAGACTAAGCAAATGGGTGTTCATTTCACATTTTACATTATGAAGCTTGTTAGTTCCCCAGAACAGTTGAGCCAGTCAAGTGTTTGTAAATAGCACAGCAGGAGAAAGCAGGAACCGGTGAGTCCAGCTGTGTATTCGCATGCTTTGCGTTTTATATTGAAAGTAAAGGTGTTTATTTTTCTCAATAGGGATCAGGGACATGTGACTATATAGTTTTGTCATAAATAGTATAAATCATTAAGCAGAAAGTGGCTTGTCAATGACAACAGTAGTGCTAAACTGGCAGCCACACAAGGCCCGTCTGCGCCTCCCCTCTTCTCCATGAAGCAGGCAGACCTGTTGCACTAGCAGCTCCAAGACTCCAGACAGTGTACACAGTACTGTTCTTCCTCCAGACAAGCATGCATACCTTTTTGTCATTTGCTTGTAAAATAAAAAAAATTGAGTGATGTGTGGACATGTGCTCGTCAATTATTTAATTGCAAGATCATAGGCGTTAATTTGAAGCTCCCCCCCCCCCCCCCCCCCCCCCCCCCCCCCGCCTCGAACAGCCTCCACTCTTCTGGGAAGGCTTTCCACTAGATGTTTAAACATTGCTGCAGGGACGTTTGTCCATTCAACCACCAGCGCGTTAGTGAGGTTGGGCCTGGCTTGCAGTCGGTTTTCCAATTAATCCAGTCAAGTTCATCCACACTGCTCTCGACATAACATTTTTGTATGGACCTCGCTTTGTGCACGGTGGCATTGCCATGCTGACACAGGAAAGGGCCTTCCTCAAACTGATACTGGAAAGAATGGTCTAGAAAGTCATTGTATGTTGTAGCATTAAGATGTCCCTTCACTGGAATTAAGGGGCCTTGCCCGAACCATGAAAAACAGTCCAGACCATTCCTACACCAAACTTTACAGTTAGCAATCTGGCATCTGCCAAACCCAGATTTGTCGTGACTCATCACTCCAGAGAACGTGTTTCCACTGCTCCGAAGTACCACTCCAGTTGACGCTTGGCATTGCGAATGGTGATATTAGGCTTGTTTGCAGCTGCTTGACCATGGAAACCCATTTCATGAAGCTCCCGACAAAAGATTATTGTGCTGATGTTTAAAACTGCATCTGGAAGCGACGTGATAGTGAGTGCAACAGAGGACATACCATTTTTACGTTCTTCAGTACTCGGCAGTCCCGTTCTGTGAGCTTGTGTGGCCTACCACTTCGCTGCTGAGCCGTTGTTGCTCCTGGACATTTCCACTTCACAATAACAGCATTTACAGTTGACGGGGCAGCTCTAGCAGAGCAAAAACTTGAGTCACTTGTTGGAAAGGTAACAGCCTATGCCGGTGCCATGTTGAAAGTCACTGAGCTCTTCAGTAAGGCCATTCTACTCCCAACGTTTGTCAATGGAGATTGCGTGGCTGTGAGCCATTTTATACAGTTGCCAATGGGTGTGGCTGAAATCGCTGACTCCAGTAAGTTGAGGGGGTGTCCACAACTTCGTTAGCTGATTTGCCGGTCTTTGCGCTCATTAGCATTATGTTGGCATTCTGGTAATGGATGCAAAATGTGATTTGTTTTTTTTGGGCTCCCCCTTGTGTACTTAGACGATAATACGTCAATCCGTGTGGACTGAATGAGGATATGAACATCTGGAACCTAGACAACCCTAGTCTGTTCTACTGTTCAAGAAAGTCCTACTCGGCTTGTGGGCCGCAGAGGGAAACCACTCATGCGTGTTGCCGAGAGTCTACCTTTGAGTGATTTTATACTGTTTTGTAGCTTAAACCAGTCTAGAGCCACATTTGTAGCAAGAAACGGTGTTTTCTGTTATTACAAGAGCATCTAGCGGCTACCGACGGTCACTGACAACCCCAGTTCAATGAACCAAGCGCTATTTTATTTCAGTTTCTTTTGCAACCCAATGTTCATCTCAGGCAAGCCCTACATGGGGTCACGACCCTTAGTTTGGCAAACACTACATTAGGGCATACGCTGCTCTTAAACATCAACATTTTTCTTGATGCGCCCTCTCCACCATGCCTCTGTTTGAATACTTGGTTGGCTGAAATTATTAGTTACTAAATCGGTACACAAATTAAGATGACACTTTTTCATATTGACAACACAGATCGATCTAACTCAATGTGTGGCACTTCACTAGAGCGTTACACTTTGTTACTGGTTTTTCCTTTTCTCTTTCGTGTCCATTTTGTTTAAATGTTGCGTACCAGTCAAGTTTGGACACCTACTCATTCCAGTGTGTGTGTATGTATGTATGTATGTATGTGTATATATATGTGTGTGTATGTGTGTATGTGTATATATGTGTATATATGTGTATATATATATATGTATGTGTATATATATATTTTTTTAAACTAGAATAGTAGTAAAGACCACTATGAAATCATGTAGTAACCAAGTGTTAAACAAAACAAAATAGCCTTACGTTGTACCACATCTGGCTGTGACTGGGAGTCCCATAGGGCGGGGCACAATTGGCCCAGCGTTGCCGGGGTAGGCCGCCATTGTAAAAATAATAATAATTGACTTGCCTAGTTAAATTGTGTAAAAAAATAAAAATAATCATGTTTTGCGCACTCGGCATTCAACCAGCTTCACCTGGAAAGCTTTTCCAACCGTCTTGGAGTTCCCACATATGCTGAGCACTTGTTGGCTGCTTTTCCTTCTCTCTGTGGTCCAACTCATCCTGAACAGCTCTATTAGGTTGAGGTCATTTGATTGTGGAGGCCAGGAAAAACCCTTTACTCGTTAGGTGTGCACTTTGGGCCTGTAAACCCCTATGTAAAAAGGGTGGTCACAATTCTGTTTGTACACTTTACGTGGATAGGTTTTTATTAAGAAGCATATTTGAAACCAGCCATATCACTTTGTTATCATGGCATTTAATTGTTATTACTTATAAATTTGAATTTACAAATTGAAGATTGCTAGGTTGGGGAGTATCGCTCCTTTCATAATGATACATTGGTGCATGGCGGAGTCTAATAAAGCTGTATATGCCTCCTTGTCCTTTGCAAATAAAGATAATATGTATCCAAATTTGACGCACTAAACAATTCACACTAAGCCCTTAAATAATTTTCCAGTGGCATTGCCCAATGGTCTTCAGATAGGATGCTGTAATGAGAGAAATCTTGCCTAATCTACTGAAAATGGGCCTTAAACAAGATTAAATCATTACAGGTGCGTTTGACTCCTATTAATCTTAGAGCTACCCCCCCTACTTTTTAAAATTTCCGCCTGAAGACATACCCAAATCTAACTGCCTGTAGCTCAGGCACAGAACCAAGGATATGCATATTCTTGGTACAATTTGAAAGAACACTCTGAAGTTTGTGTAAATGTGAATTGAATGTAGAAGAATATAACAATAGATCTGGTTTAGATAGACATGTTTTTTTTCATTGTATTGTCTTTTTATTGTTGGATCTTTAAAATGAACAAGATAAAACAAACAAACATTCAGATAGGATGATGGGGACAATTTCAGTGAAAAATATAAGAGGGCAACAGTACTTGTGCAAAGTTTCAGAATGATAACTTCCAAAATGAGTATGCTACATGACATTTATCATGAAGTGACCCGGGTGTCCCACACAAGTTGCACAAATGTGGCCAAATTGGTGAAGTTATACATTTGAATGGAATAACTATATTCAAAATACTAAAATGGTATTCTAACACACCCCCTCCCCAAAAATGGAGAAAAAAAACATGAAAATATATACATTTACAAAATAACACTTTCAATATTTGGAAGACCCTCAGTCCTCTACACAATATTGTGCTGCTGATGCCAGGTGCCATAGCACATCCATGCCTGCAGAAATACATTTGGGCAGATGAACACCACTTGTGGCAGGAGCTGGATGGTCCAGCTTCAGTGGGGGATGGACACCTTGGCACTGGGGGCTCCCATTTGGAGTCAGTGTCACTGAAAGATAATGTTCAGTTAGAATAGTTTCACATATGAGCCCTGTATCAACGGGTATAATGAACAGATATATGTGTATGTGGCTCAAAAAAATAAAGGGAACACTTAAACAACACGATGTAACTCCAAGTCAATCACACTTCTGTGAAATCAAGCTGTCCACTTAGGAAGCAACACTGATTGACAATAAATTTCACATGCTGTTGTGCAAATGGAATAGACAACGTAGTGTCCAGAGCATGGAGGCGTTACCAGGAGACAGGCCAGTACATCGGGAGATGTGGAGGAGGCCGTAGGAGGGCAACAACCCAGCAGCAGGACCGCTACCTCCCTTTTGTGCAAGGAGGAGCACTGCCAGAGCCTTGCAAAACGATCTCCAGCAGGCCACAAATGTGCATGTGTCTGCTCAAACGGTCAGAAACAGACTCCATGAGGGTGGTATGAGGGCCCGACGTCCACAGGTGGGGGTTGAGCTTACAGCCCAACACCGTGCAGGACGTTTGGCATTGGCCAGAGAACACAAAGATTGGCAAATTCGCCACTGGTGCCCTGTGCTCTTCACAGATGAAAGCAGGTTCACACTGAGCACGTGACAGTCTGGAGACTGAATTTCAAACAACGGCATTCGCATGAGAAGAACTTACCAGTCCAAAACGATGTTCTCTCCGTTCTGAAAATATTCCTCCATTTGGGAATCGCTAAATGAATCGTCCTCGCTCAATTTCTTCTAAAATTGTGTGTACATCCTGTATATCTAGACTTAGATTTAGCTTTCCCTGACTTAGTCGCCATACTAATTGATATATAAACAGCTGAATATGCGCTTTACCAAAACAATGCTGTGCGCAACATGCGTTGCTCCTTTTGGTATGAATCGTCAATGGCGAATGAACCTCTTTACGCCAGAGTTTACTACATGGGTTGGTCTTCCAACACAAACATTACATATTGCCGTTTACCTCCGCTCATTGGCTATCGACCCAGCTAGATTTCAAGACGATCAGTGGTCATTGGGTTAAAATGCAGTCAATCAACGAAACAGTGGGCAAATCATTGGCGCACAATGTCATTTACTTGTTGTCATCAAATCGGTTTCTTTCAGTCGATACGTCCCGCGAAATGACCCATCAGGTTTGGTTGTTACAATCAACCAAACCAGTTGATTGCAATGAAACCAAACATTACTGGAAAAGTCACGTTTTGTGTGTGTGTGTGTGTGTTTACCTCGAATGTGTCGTTAAATGGAATGAGACAATTCACGACACAAGCGGTTCACAAAATGTTTCGTGTTAGGCAATAAAAATAGATTTTATCAAACAAAAGACCATTGTGTGACGATGAGCATTGGGATTGCAAACAGAGGAAGATCGTCAAAGGTAAACTATTTTATTGCAGTTTGTGATTTTTGTTATGCCTGTGCTGGTTGAAATAGTTAAAAAAAAAATTATGGGGCTCTATCCTCAGATAATTGTATCGTATTCTTTCGCAGTAAATCCTTTTTAAAATCTGACAACGCAGTTGGATTAGCAAGATTCTAGGCTTTCGAAACATGTGAGACACTTGTATTTTCATGAATGTTTAATATGACTGTAGCAATCACCGTATTGTCGAATTTCATCCCGCTACCGGGTTCCGTGCGCAGAGAGGTTAGATGGAATCTGCACACGCTGCTTTGACTGAACATATAGGCCTATAGAGAATGCTCCCCCCAATGTAAAAAGACCCGTCAATCAGAGCCATCCGCGTATGTCAGACACAAGCAAATGTTTCTCCTTCCCTTAGGCCTAGTTCTATTAAAATAATTTCTTAGGCTTTTCGCAAGTAGGCTAAGATAAGTTGACAAGGGGAGTATGCGCCAGTATGAAATTGACAACTAATACACAGCTTGTCTGCTGGCATTAATCAAATCAAGAAAATATTCATTATCAAATTAGAACATGCCAGGTTTGAGAGTATTGGTGCACTGTCTACTTGGCACATTATAGCCCCCATCCTTATGTGGCAAGGTTCATGGCTACTTTTGCCAAACTGGGGGAAAGCCTGAGTTCTGTTTTAGAACATAATCATCAGATCTGGGTTAGGAAAGTGTCTGGCTTACAGAATGAATGACAGCGGGTATTAATCTACAGCCAGGGAAGATTAACTGCTCAGACTCTGTGGATCAGGGGTGCTGGATGCCTGCCAATGTCCAAATAAGTCCGCAAAGGCATCTGATTCATGAATCTGTACCTCACACCCACCTAAGCCGCTGACTTTCTCTGGGCTGAGTAACTGCTTAAATTCTGTCCTCGTCAGATTGTGGGCTGTTGATCAACATTTCTTGGGCTATTGTCTGACCTGAGGAATGTTGACCAGAGCTGCCTCTAATGGGGAAAGTTCACCTATTTATCTGACCTATGAGGGTGTTGCAAACTTGAATAGTTCCCCCAGATAGACTTGCATGTGTCCCTGGGTTTGAAGTGCCCATTTATTTGGCTGTGTTTATCCTGGCTTTCCCTTTCCTGCAAGTTTCCCAGGCAAGAATGGAGTCTATCGTCACCAGGAATTGCTATAGTGTCCATGTCACACTGAGATGTGAGCTGATACAGCGCTCCATTGAGAGCCACTTGATCGGCACTGGGATGTTACCAGAAGCTTCTAGTATGAGTGGCCCAAACTTGATGACTCCTGAAATTAGTCCTGGTCCTGTAAAGGATATTGCCGTCAATGTTCTTGTTAGGGTTATTTGCCCAGGGCTTGCACAATCAGGCAGAATGGTAATATATGTCAACCATGGAAATTGATGTTGGTGGATGGATAACTATTATAGCTTCTTTTGACGTCTATTACTTAAAGGACAATTCTGCCACATTACCAGTTAGTGTGTGTGTATATGCACTACTGTAAGATATGATACACTATTGTTTTTGTTAGGCACACTGCATGATTCCTTGTTTTTGCCACTTTGAAGCTTCTGTATTGCCCTCGTCTACAGCATACTAAGATTCCCAGGGTGCATTTTGTCAATCAAGCCCCGACCTAAGCATAGTCTAAATATATTGCTTATGTTATGAGTGAATTTAACTTTTGGGTTGTAAAATATATTATGCTTGCGTGAATGTCATGTTGAATATGCATTGATTATACAAAACATTAGGAACATATCTCGACTGGCCAGGTGAAAGCTATGATCCCTTATTGGTGAAACGTTAAAGCTTTGAGACATGGTGTGAATTGGCATGTCAAAATATTTAAGGCCCTTTTTTAAAACTGGTTATAGTAGGTGCCAGGCGCACAGGTTTGAGTGTCCAGAACTCACTCTGCTACTCAACAGTTTCCCATGTATCAAGAATGGACATCCAGCCAACTCGACACCACTGTGGGAAGCATTGCAGTCAACATGGGTCAGAATCCCTGTGGAATGCTTTCGACAGCTTGTAGAGTCCATGCCCCGAAGAAAATAATTCCAATTTACTGTTACAGTAACTTATGGTTAGCATAGGTTAACTATCTAGTTACCCTGACTGCTACATGCCCCCCCCCCAAAAAAAAGTGTTTGCAGTAATTCATCTTAACGACTGTCTTAAACAGACCTAACATGTAGGCCTGTTAAAACACATTTTAAGAATGTATTGTGTTGCAGCCTGTGTATTTGGCGCTAATGTTAGCTAAGAATCTAAACCTGCTTCTTAACGGTGTTTTCAACATGAGGCATGCAGCCTCGGTGACTGTCCAAGCAATCCTTCAACACTGAAGGTCTTTTGGAACTAATACGAAGTTTGCAAGTAAACATGAAAATGTGCCTTTTGCAAATGCCTGTAATGACTGTAGGCGTAAACTTCGGTCCTTTATGGTGTTAGTGGTTTTGCCGAATGGAATCATGGGAGTTTGAGCATTGACCTGAAATTTGAGTAAGGTATCAAGGTATCATAATATCATTAAGGTATTCAAGCGTCTATTTTAAAATATTTCCGGACGTTATTACAGACGACCAGAGAAACGTGTGTGTGTGTGTGTGTGTGTATAGCTGGAAGATCAAATATGATCAGAACTACAGATGGTTATTTTGATCACTGAACACGACTGTCCAATTTATTGTTGGTCATCTCAGGGATTCTACTTGAAAATGTCAGAAGGAATTTCTGATTTTGCTCAGCACTGAACAGTCTAAACAGAAATCATAAAATTAAACATTTTGGTTATGAAGTGTTTAGTAAAGTGGCGGTGTTGTCCTTTTTAAGGAACACTCCTGATTTTAATTTAAACTTTTTTTTTCAGCACTTGTTTCCATGAACGCTCAACTAATTTTCTCTCTGCAGCAGACATTTAGTGAGCAATATGTTTTGAACATATAATCGCAGTATCGAATCACAATTGTGACATTCTCAATACCTAACATATTGGCACATGTATCATGAGAAATCTGTGCCCTGGACGTGAGGACTGCATGTTAGACACAGCTGGAGGCTCTTTGCAAATGGATTCTATACTGGTCTGAGGACATTTTCCTGTCTAAAGGTCACAAAGCCAAAGCTTTTTGAAGTGTGACCACTAAAGGGGCAGTCAAGTCATTCATGTGGAGTTCTGCCGGTCTCGCAGGGTTGCTCCTTTTTTTAATTTATTTTTTATTTAACCAGGTAGGCTAGTTGAGAAGTTCTAGCACCTGCAAGGGAATGCCAGGGCTCTGGACCTGGCTCAATCCATGAATATAATACTGGAGCTTGGTCTGTTTTCTTTGGAGTTGATTTGGTCAAAATTGAAGTGCGAGGTAACTTGTCAAACAGCTCTGATGGTTGTGCATATTTGTAAACAGCTGGTGCACGAAATCTAAGGAAGTCTCTAGATTTTCAGATTCCACCTGCCAACCCCTCTTTTTACGCTTCTGCTACTCTCTGTTCATCATATATGCATAGTCACTTTAACCATATACAGGTGTCTGTATATAGAATCTTATCTAGTTTAGCTAACTTTCTATTAAAAGTCATTTAAAGTTCATTAGATTTGAGATGTGAATACCAAGTATGTCTACTTCACCATCTGCCCATTTTATTGGTAAACACTATTTACATAATATGGTACACTAGGTTTTAATCCAGAGGCTAGAAAATTGATCAAGATAGTCAATGAGACTGCAGGGATCCAGTTTATGGACTTAAGATAACTAGTCATCGGCAATTCATTGACCCTTTGTTTCTATCCCCTGGATTTCAAACCCCATGATCTTTTTGGCTCTCGCATTTCAATGGCCATAATAAATAGATATGGAGACAACGGACAGCCTTGTAAAAGCTCAATACTTTCTGAGAAGTAACCATTATTTACTATGTTTCATCTGGGGTTGATGTACATAACTCCAACCCATTGTATAAGAGATTTGTCGTAAAGTAATCCAGGCATTTATATATATAAATTCTAGTCATACTTTATTAAACACCTTTTCAAAATCTGCAATGGAGACCAGACCGGTTGTCTTTTCATTATGTTCAATTGTTTCAAGTAAATGTTGTATATCGCCCATGTAAAAAATAAATAAATAAACTAATCAGGATGAACAAGACTTTTAAATTCTGTACTATACATTTTTCCAGGATTTTGACACAACATTGAAGTGTTAGAACTTTTTTAAATTGGCTATCTTTATTCTTAAGACCTGGGTCCTGTTTTAGTAAGGAAATCAGACTTTGAGTACCTGAGGGTACCATTTGTATAGGAGTAAAACATGCTAATGGCTATTGAGTACATCAAAGGTCTGATACCTCCAGTGGTACACTGTCAAGCCCTGGTGTTTAACCAGACTGAAAAGATTTTATTGCTTCAAGTTCTTCTGTAAGTCGACTTTCATTTGTTGTCTATGCTGCTATAACCCCTTGCTTTAGCTACGCTCATGGCGTTCGCTAAATACTTTCATAAACTGATACATTTCACTGAACTTGAAATATAAAGATTAGCTGGCTAATCACTAGCACGTGGCCTTCTGAGACCTGTTAATTTTCTTTAGCCTAATACCTGTTACAAGAAGTTAGGCATTATTAGTGCATTAAGCATGGTTCTAGTTACATTTGTAACAAGGGCAATTTCCTAGATGGACTTGCAAGCCAGATCAGTGAATATCGCACACAAAAAAGCAGCTAACTATTTTTGATTTAATTGTATTGGTCTTTGGAAGGTTTATTTAGCCTATAGCTTGAAGCCCTGAATTCATTTGATTATTGCTGACTGTTTTTAAATGCTGTGTATTTGACTTTTAATTGTACAATGATGCTTATTTAGAACATTTCTTGATGTATATTGTGAGTCACCCATACATTTTTAGTATTTTTAGGCCATATTGCCCAGCCCTAGCGTAGCTCAATGTTTTTGTTTTAATGTAATCTACTAGCAATAGAACTACAGACAAGGCTTTTGGTTTTTATTGAGAAAAAGTAACTTCAGTAAAAAAAAAAATGTTGTCTTTCAGGTTTGAGTGGGACAAACTTCTGGAGAATGTGCACTGTTTGATCATAAGTGTGACGAAGACCGACAAGCAGGAAGCTTATATACTCAGGTGAGTAGCGACCGGATCCCTGTTCTGTTTACCACTGTCACCTTGGCACGTACCTTTTTCCTCTTCCAGATTAGGAGGCAGGTATTAGATTTGGGTCATCTGTAATCTTCTCATTACGAGTGGCTGCATGGAAACTATCTTCTCCCCTGGGGTGAAGGGTATCTCTGGCTCTATTCTGAAGGGACTAATGGCCTGGGTCTTATCCAAACCCAGGTGCTAAGTGCCAGCTTTTGGCCCCCCAAAAAAGCGACTAAATAAAACTGGCGGAAGAAGAGGGAACCCATTGCAAAACAATGCTTTTTTTTTAGCCATTGATGGAAATGCTTATCGGTCTATAGGTTCATTTGCGTAGTTTGGTGGTTTTAAATTGGCGCATGTCTTAAGTTGTTAGGATTCTCATCAGACCACATACAGATGGATACAGAACTTTGAGCAGGACTCTGTCAGACAGTGCGAGAGCTGCTGCTACAGTTCCCGTTGCTGCGCGAGTGAAACATGCTTTTATATGACTAATCATTGCGAAACCTTCCTAAATGCAATTTAATGTTGACGGTTTTGATGGCCACAATTTTAAATGGCTGCTTTGTTTATTTATTAATTCTCCACCGGTAGTTGGAGCGCAGCTTCCCATTAACCATTCAAGTGCTGGCAACAGTAAGCAGGCTTCAGCTCATCAGACCACGAGGCGAAGAGCGCTGGAGGCATTATGCATTTTGAAAAGCATAGTTAATTGTTACATACACTTTACTACTTATGAGTTATGTACTTGTGTTGCTTCAAAGTAGCTGAGACGATGAGTTTCTATAAACGTGGAGGCAATTATTTTAGAAGACTTGCCATTGAAACAAGTAGCTTATTTCTGTCGTGTCCTATTTGTTTTCACATTAACTTTAATTTTCCAGTATCCAACGGCACAATCCTTGTCATATTAGCGACCCACTCTAGTTGTTGGCTCTTCAGAGCTCGCTTATTTTAATCTCACATGTGCCGTGCGCTTTTGAAATCTGTTTTTCCATCGAACTGCATTATGGCACAACGTGCACGTAGTCTACTGCCGTGTGCTGCAAAGCTATGTGGAAACTAGTTTATCACTGTTTTTAAGCTAAATGTTCTGATCAGCCTCAAAACCTTCAAGTTATTTTGCTGTACTGGTTGTATGAATTTGGGAGCTATCGTTCCACAACTGTCCCAGTCTGGAGTAGGCCATTTCTTTCTTGCACAGAACGACAAGCATACCAGTAGTATAGGTCAACTTTTCTACTATGTGGGATGGTAGATAGGCTAGTGATTTTGCTGTTTGTTACTCCTGTGGAAGAGTGAACCTGTACAGTTAATCTAAAATCTTCAAAGTGCGTGTCGGAATTCGGTAAGGACTCCCACCGTTGGGTTGTGTGTTCTGTTAAGATTCATTACCGTAATCTAAATGTGATTTGTTATTCTGAGTACTGTGGGTGGATGCCATAATCGCATTAAGCACCCAATCCATATGTCCTGGAAACTTTCATAATGCTGCCAGTCAAACGTTCTAACGGAAACCCTAATAAAGCTAATATTCTACACATTGTGTTTTCAATGAATATAAGTATTGAGTTGAACCTATTTTTTTTTTTTTATAATTGGTTGAGTACTGTGGATGGTTACAAATATTGCTGTGAGCTTCCCAGGGTTAAGAACATATTTTAGACCAGGTATTCCCAAACTGGGGTACGTAATGCCGTCGGGTACGCCAAACAAAAATGTGATCCAGATTGAAAAAAATAAATGCAGAAATTCAATTGTCGCCTAAGTAGCCTTATTTCACTACCAAAAATTAAACCATCTAGTGTTCAGCAAAATAACACCATGTCAAATACAGGTAGCCTCGTCAAATAATTTAACATCCAATCACATTAACCGTTACACTCTCGTGGGAATTCCACTGATCTGCATGTAGCCAAATGTTGGTATCTGTACTGATGGTGCAAAAGCCATGACAGAAAGACATAAGTGGTAACGCGTGTGCAAGCAGTTGCTCCCGGCGCCACTTGGGTACACTGCAGCATCCACCGAGAGGCTCTGGCTGCCAAGGGAATGCCTGACAGCTTGAAATATGTTTTGGACACTACAGTGAAAATGGCTAACTTTGTTAAAGCAAGGCCCCTGAACTCTCGTCTATTTCCTGCACTATTCAATGATATGGGCAGCGACCATGTAATGCTTTTACAACATACAGAAGTGTGCTGGTTATCAAGAGGCAAAGTATTGACAGCTATTAAATTGAGACTTGCTTAGTTTTCTCTACTGACCATTTTTCATTTGTCTGACCACTTACACGACTGGACTATCTGGGTTAATTTTTTTCCTTTTTCTCGCCTGAATGATCTAACGTTCGTTATCCCTTTCATGCCTCCAGACCACTTACCGATTTAATTTTTTTATTTATTTCTCTGAACAAGAGAGCCTCGTTGAAATTGCAACATGCGGTTCTGTGACTTGAATTTCATCAGATGCTCAAATGTTCTGCCTTGACAAATCACATTAAGACACTGATGCCCTTTGCAACCACGTACCTATGTGAGTGGATTCTCGGCCCACGCTAGCATAAACTAAAAACAGGCACAGACTGAAGTTAAGTACGACACTCTCTCCAAAACAACCTAACATTGCAGCGTTATGTGCGTCCTTTCAAGCACACCCTACTCATTAACCTGGGGTGAGTTATTCTCAATTTTCGATGACCAAATAAGGTTTTATATATAAGATGGCTAAATAAAGAGCAAAATTATTGATTATTTGTGCCCTGGTCCTGCAAGAGCTTTTGTCACTTCCCATGAGCTGGTTTGTGACCACTCGCTCTTATGTTTAATAAGTGTATTGTAGTGAGTGTGTGGCAGGCTTAATGGCAAAAAAAACATTTGAGTGCGCTTACCCTGGTGCATGAGGGGGTACGCAGCTGAATATTTGAAGGGGTACGGTACTATATAAAGTTTGGGAACCACAGACGATTAACATAATAGTAAACCTTAAAGTTATTCCTCGGATCCCTTGGCCAAAATGTGTTTATTCCTTTAGTAATGGTCATTTAATAAAAACGTATTTGATATCTGGTTGTGGCGGACCAATGGACTAGGGTGTCTGCGTTGTGAAGGACCGAGGTCTCCGCTCCTGCTGGTTAGGTCCCACCTACAACCCTCTGAGAGAGCGCGCAGATCACAAGGGAGGTGGTGGATCCGCCGACCTTGACGGGATCAGAGCAAGCTGCGTAGGGAAGTGGCAGCTGTCCACGGTTTGTTGATGTTATGGGAACGGCATAGTCATGATTCAGGAAAGGACTACATGTGATTGCTTGACTGCAAGTAGACAAAACATGATTGTTGATCTTCAACTCCTATAGTCTCACTGGCTATGCTATCGACTGACCCTGCACGTCTCCCTAGAAGTAGTCTGACTAATGCCTTGTTTACACTGGCAGTTTGACGTGAACCTCGTTTCATTTAAGTTTTTTTTTGTTACGTGGGCCCTCAAACTCAACTCTGGACCTCAAAGCCAGTTTCACTGCATTTTGCCATTGTTCCCCTCTAATCAGGGACTGATTTTTAGAACTGGGACACCGGGTGGGAGCAATTCATGTTAAGTAGAATGGAACCAACAGGCTCCAGACCTCGTAGGGTAAGAGTTGAATATACCCCTGCTCTATAGAATCATTTGTAAGCTGTCACTAGAGTAATGCCTGGCCAAGGGGTGGCATGTCATGGTGTCTTTAAGCACACTCTCCGGGTGCCTAGCTGGAAGGCTTACAACCTTAACTGGAAGTTGTAGAAACTCAAACCTGGGGAAACGAATGTATCAATTTGAATTCTGAACACAGTTAGTAATATTGGATGTCAGTCGCGTTCATGTCACAAATGTAGGCTTAAGGCTATATTTAACTTTACCATGTGTAACATGTATAACTTAACTAATCTTTTTCCTTTCTGTCCCTTTCTCTTTTCAGTGAGAGTAGCATGTTTGTCTCCAAGAGACGTTTCATTTTGAAGACATGTGGAACCACCCTCTTACTGCAAGCACTGATGCCTCTGCTGGAACTGGCCAGAGAGTACTGTGGCTTTGATGCCATCGAGGTCAGTGTGACACCCACGCATGACCTACATGTTTCTTAGAACCAAGAATTACCCACCGCTTATAAACCATATTCTGCGTCAAGACCTTGTGTGAGGCTCATGTAATCGTCGTACTGTCTTGTTTTGTGTTGACGTTCTCGTGGACAGGATAGGTCAGAGGTTCTAACTCCATCTCCTCACTACCTACAGAATTTCTTCTATTCTCGTAAGAACTTCATGAAGCCCACCCATCAGGAGTTCCCTCATCGGAACTTCCAGGAGGAAGTGGAATTTCTCAGCCAGATTTTCCCAAGTAAGTACTAATCCCCCCCCCCCCCCCCCCCCCATGCTCTATAAATTCCATTCTTGTACTCATCACAATGGGCGTGGCTGGTAATTCATGTATGGGGTTGAGTCGGCAACGCTATACAGGCTGTGCTGTTGTATCCTCTACTGATTTTAGGAGGCAAGAGTATGAGACATGGGCACATGAGAAAAATAAATGACATGCGGTTCTCTTTTCCAGACGGAGCAGCGTACTGCATGGGACGTTTGAACTCTGATTGCTGGTAAGGTCATCATCACTTCATTCTGAAGGAATATACTCAAGATACTGTCCCATTAATGACAACGAATAGTGCAGTGGACATTGCTGTTGTGAAACTTTAACTGCGCTGACCAGTGCTGCCGCATGTGTTCATGTTTCCCTGCAGGTACCTGTTTACTCTGGATTTGCCAGAGTTCTGGGAGAACGAGCATGCGGATCAGACGCTGGAAGTTCTGATGAGTGACCTTGATCCAGCAATTATGGACCAGTTCTTCATGAAAGACGGTGTTTCTGCAAATGATGTCACTCGTGTAAGGCCCACTGACTAGCTATGTTCTATATTTGTTGATTCCTTTAAGAGGGTTCACTCAGTTGGGTACTGTTCAGGGGGACCTGTGAAGACATTAATCTATTGTGGTTTTGTCTAATGACCTTCCCTAGTGATTGGTACTAATATGGAAAATATCTGGGGTGTATTTTTGTTGATACAGTATTTGTTTTATAAAAATAACTTTCGCAGTTGAAATGTAACTTCCATGTGTCTGAAGTTGTGACTGCTGGCCCAGTTGATTGCCCATTGGGCCAGGTGTGAATGTTCGGGGGGGGGGGGGCCCTAACTTACCGAACCAGTTGGTTTACAATTGGAAGCTCATCAACTGATGTCCCATGAGCAGGCAATTGTTGATGGTCTGTGGAAAGGGTTTTGTGCATGCAGGGATAAACAATTGTGTAGGTGAATGGGAAGAATATATCAATATGGCGATATGCCTTGCTCATATCGATATCAAATGATCTCAATTGCCACCACTAGCAACATTTTCCCCCTTGTTGTATAGATAAACACCATCGTAAAGCTGCCTGTTCATCAGTCAATTAGTAGTTGCTGTTTTGTAGTGCAATTATTAGTCAATTTTTCTGTCTTTTCAGATGAGTGGAATTCGTGACCTGATACCAGGTTCTGTGATTGACGCCACAATGTTCAACCCTTGTGGCTACTCAATGAATGGAATGAAGACTGATGTAAGTGGATCTTGTCAATGGTCTGGTCTTCTCTACAAATACACCCGGGACATTATCGAAAAACAATGTATTTTTGTCTTACAGGGAACTTACTGGACGATCCACATCACTCCAGAGCCAGAGTTCTCCTATGTCAGCTTTGAAACCAACCTCTCTCAGACGTCCTACGATGATCTGGTCAGGAAAGTTGTGGACGTGTTTAAGCCAGGAAAATTTGTGACGACGCTATTTGTTAACCAGGTACGTTCTCTTTCAAAATGGTTCCGTTGTTGCTTGTGGATGTTTGGCTCTTTTTCAGAAAAGTGCTTTTATAATGGACTCTATATGGCTTCACTGTGCTTGAAATTTTCACCTTTAACAATCTTTTTATTTTTTACTGTAGAGCTCCAAATGTCGCAGTGTCTTTTCTTCCGCCCAGAAACTCGAGGGGTACAAGCGCCTCGACCGCCAGTTGGCCCAATTCAACGATTACAATTTTGTCTTTACTAGTTACGCCAAGAGCCGCCAGCAGAACCAGCAAAGTTGAGGTTTAAGAATGAAAAAGAAACGTAAGAAGAAAGGCGACTGCGTAGCAGGGCTCACCCTCTGCGGCTGTCTTTCTGTCCTAGCGGAGAGGCCCACTCCACTCTGCTGCCATTGTTCAGGATTTCTTGGCATCGAGGCCACAGGCCCTATTAGTTTAAACTCCAGTTTGAATTGTATGCATTGTTGTACCTATAACTTAGCTCTCTTGCATGAAAGTTATTTTTTCTGTTTAGATAGTCTAGTGCACTCTTGCTGTGATCTTGAAGTGCATGTAGAGGAATTAAACATGCTCTGTTTGAGGCTGTCCAGCCTGGCCCAGTGCAGCGGCCCCTTCCTGCAGGTCTCCCCCCTCATTCCCCACAGACAGGGCTTTCGTGCCCACTAGTCCAGGGCCCTGACATGCTCAGATGGGTCCACCTCTATGTGCTTACCGATTGTATAAAACAAATGTTTAAGTTGAAATGCAATCTCCCCCCCTTCACTGATTTGCTGCTTATTTGATCTGTTGCAAAAGTGTCCTTTTTTTGAGTGCACTTTAAGAAGTTTTCAGCTCGAGCAGGACTCCTCAGTACCCAAACAAATGTACAACACTAACTTATTATTTATTTTTTTGGCATATTGAATTTCAAGATGTTGATCTTTGCGTGATTAGAAGCATGTGAGCTTTGGGCCATAATGTTATTTGTCATGTTGCATTAACCTAGTTAATGAATTCCTTAAATCAAAATGCCTTTGTCAGTGTTTCACTACCAGAGGATTGGAGAGCGGCTGACTGCTGGGCAATGTGATCTAGTTCTTGGCTGTAAACTGCACCGGAGCCAAAATAATTATTGCTAGAATTGGGTCCCCCCCCCTGTTCAGTCAGCCATGCTTCTCTCCACCTCGACAATAAATTTAGCTGTTGAATGTGTCCACAAATAGACAGGCTAAACTTTTCCCATGCAACAGTATGCGTTAGTGTACATTTAAAACATCAAGTTGGGTACTTCATGGTATGGGGTGTGTAATACATGTTTACATTTTACACCAAGGCTCCTACATTTATAAACTGGGTGGTTTGCGCACTCAATGCTGATTGGCTGAAAGCTGTGGTATATCAGACGGTATACCACACCCCCTTGTGCCTTATTGCTTAAGTATACTGCACCAACAGGAAGCGTCTAGTTCTTGGAATTCTCAGTCAGTTTAAACACTTCATTTATCCATTAATAATTGAATACATTATAATAAAAAAAGTCCAAACTTGACACTAGATCAGTCGTGTAAGAACAAAGGCTGTGCCAACTGAATGTTGAGAATAGCGGGGCCTGTTGTGGGGCTTTATCTGAATGTAAATGACTCAAGGAGACTCAGTCACCTTGTCGCTGTGGTGTGGGCCAGAACAATGCCCTCTGCAGTCCAGCATGGTCAGCCATTGTCTCCCAGCCCAGCGGGTCTCCCCATAACACAGTGAGACTCAGCTGGCCCCAGAACCATGCTTGACAGTGGCACTCCTGGCTGCACCGTGTGGCCCTGAATGGAAATAATGACTCAGACTCTGCTTAGTGCAGCGGTTGCCCAGCAAAGCATTTCTTTCTTTTTATAAACAATGTACATCCTCTCTCCCCCCTATACAGGAATCGGTAAGCACACAATGGAGGCCCACCAATCTGAGCATGCCAGGGTGATCCCGGATCATTCCACACAACTGTTGCATAAGCCATTTTATTAATTTTATTGTGCGCAGACATTTTGCAGTGAATTGGTCCCAAATGTGACTCCACTGCAGTTTTTTTTTGGAGCACAATCAATACCCTTTGTTCATTGATGGGGGAAAATCCTGTGGTGCATGTGACTACTAGTTCTGTATTGCTTGACAGTGTAGTGGTGCTGCGGTCTGTTCCTTCTGTGTAGAGTGATGTGCATCACCTTCCAGTTTCATCAGCTCATGTAGATGGGACTGGAGCATCCTGATGTTTTATTGAACAGGTGGGTCGGGGTTAATGTTTATCTACTTTGCCACCATAGTGCTGAAGGCAGGCCTTAATCTATATGGTTACTATACAGATATTGATGTTTAAAATATATATTTTTTTAGGATGTTGGATTGTCTTCTCGGGCTGGTCAGTAAAATTCATGATGCTTCCCCTGCCAGTGAATGCAGATTGATTTGAATTTGCTGACAAACCTGGGGTGGATAGGGAACATTTTCTTTTGTTTTTGACTGCTGTTTTTAAAAATGTATTTTAAGACTGCCGTTTCTGGCCTGCCTTTAGCATTTCTGAGCGTTATAACTTGTGTTGCATTGCCCCACTGTTAGGAACTGTAAGATCACGCTAGTTCAGAAAGCTCTTAAAACACCAGAGAATGGCTCATTATATACACAAGTCTGGACATCCCTTTAAATTTGTGCTTTCGGTCATTTCAGCCACACCTGTTGCTGACAGGTGTGTGTGTGTGCGCAATTTGATACATTGTACAATGTCCATAGACACACATTGGCTGTAGAATGGCCTTAACGAAGAGCGCTGACATTCAATGTGTCACCGTCGTAGGATGCCACCTTCCCAACAAGTAAGTTTGTCAAATTCACAGGACGGCTGAAGTGCGTTTTTTTTATATATATATCTATATCGGTTGCAACACTCACTACAGAGTTGCTTCTAGAGGCAGGTAGGACCGTCAGCACAAGAACCGTTCGTTGGGAGCTTCATGAAATGGGTTTCTATGGACGTACAGCCGTACACAAGCCCAAAATCACCATGCACAATGCCAAGCGTCGGCTGGCCTTTGCCGCCTTTAGAATATGGAGTAGTGGAAACGCATTCTCTGGAGCGATGACTCATGCTTAACCATCTGGCAGTCCGATGGACAAATCTGGGTTTGGCAGATGCCAGGAGAGCGCTACCTGCCCCAATGCATAGTGCCAACTAAAGTTGGGTGCAGGAGGAATAATGGCCAGGGGCTGTTTTTCGTGGTGTGGGATAGGCCCTTTTAGTTCCAGTAAAGGGGTCGCTTAACTCAACAGCATACAATAACATTGTAGACTATTTGCTTCCAACTTTGTGGCAACGGGGGAAGGCCCTTTTCCTGTTTCAGCATGTCAAATCCCCCGTGCACAGAGGTCCTTACAGAAATGGTTTGTCGATCGGTGTGGTTGAACTTGACTGGTCTGCACAGAGCCTTGACATCAACCCCATCGAACACCGTTTTTGGGATGAATTGCAACGCTGACTGAGCCAGGCCTTTAGCGCTCAACATCAGTGTTCGACCTCACGAATGCTCATGTGGCTGAATGGAAGCAAGTTCCCGCAGCAATGTTCCAACATCTAGTGGAAAGCCTTCCCTGAAGAGTGGAGGCGGTTTTTTAAAGCAGCAAGGGGGGACCAACTGAATATTACTGCCCATGATTTTGGAATGAGATGTTTTGCTGTGTTCCTGTACTTTTGGTCATGTAGTGTGATGGTGTACCGTAGACGACGACAACCGTTTCTCCCCAGGAAGTTAAAATTGTGACTGACGTTGCAAGGGGACCACTAGAATTAGTTCATGTAAGGACCTGGGCAAAGTTGACAATTGGAATATCTTCCCTCCAACATGTCTGGCTTTTTGGAATGGTTTCATTTTTTTCTCTCTTTTCTGAGGACCAACCTTTGCCAGGTATCCTTACCTGCAATGTCATTCTTATGCCTGTAGTGACCAGCCTCCTTTGTGTTCTAAGAGCTGTAGTGACTGGTTTAGGGAATAGGCACCAGCACATTTCACAAAATAACTTTTGGTTACTGTTTTTGGATGAAGTCATATTTAAGACTTGGTGATCTGCGTATGGGTTAGTTCTGTTGGTTTGGAACAGTTTTTAGAAGGTATATTTTTTTGGGGGGGTGCAATTTTGCCTACGGACCAACCATATTTTGTTTTTGTCCAACCCTTTTTGTTGTAAAACCAGTGTTCCAAACGTAGTTTCTAAAAAAAAATATTTGGATCATGAAATTGTTCTTGCCTTACCTTTTTTTTATTTTTTATCCTGTGCTGTGTTTTCTGGGGAAGGGAAAAGTCAAACACCTCCCCTGATGTGAGGGTGAACTTACAGGATGTACTGAAGGGAAAACTTTGCTGTTCTAATTATTTTGCTATACTTTGGATGGTCAAGATGTGCTAAATATATCTGTACTATGAGCTTGATGCTTTAATAAATAAAGATGACTCTTCTGTGTGACTTTTTATCAGCATTGGGCATAAACTGAAGTAAAGCAGTAAGTCCAGGCCACTGTGCATTGAGCTAAAACTAGAATATCCAACATGTACATAAATATATGGCATTAATAACGCAAGTGTTAGGCTCAGGTCTGATGCTTGACCTCCCAAATCGGAGCATGACTGGTCGTGATTCAAAATGTTAAATTAATGTCTCGCGGCACGTTTATATCGTTTGCTAAAATCCAATACAAGGTCCCAGGACCGAGTTTGGGAAACACTGCTCAAGAGGATAGGCAGTCTCAGCAAGGCGATTATGCTGCAAGCAAAGGAAGTATGCTGGGGACCACTATTGGTTAAAATGTGCACCTACACTATCTCAATTTATTTGCATTTAAATTAATATAATTCGCCCTTTTCAGACCTCGGAAATATGTCCTGTATTTTATATATACTAAATTATCTTTCATGAATGTATTTAAGATACAAAAGTTAACATTTTAAAATAAATCGTAATGAAAACAAGTTCAGAGTTTGGGTTGGTGTTGGGTTTGCATAAACCAAAAAATTGAATTTAGTCATCGATTACTTTACCCCATTGTTTCCTATGAGATTGCTCAGAGGCGCGTTTGATTAGTAAGTGTGATTTCAGAGTGTGCCATCTTGGAAACATTTCATGCGCAGTTTGAGCTACTCTAGGCTCAGTGCTGCACTCGTGAGTGTCTCAAATTGGAGGGTGACATTAGCAACTACATTATCCTTATAACGTAATCTGTGATGTTAAAGTAATCGGTTCAAGAACACATCTGATGAAATATAAACAATTGTACCATGATTGTGTTCTAAAAAAAAAAATCCACGAATATTGACAACGAAGATCGCCATTTGCACCCCAGTAGCAGTAATTTCTACATTGTAATTATTTCGCCACTATGGCCCATTTATTGCCTTACCTCCCTAATTTTACTTCATTTGCACACACTGTATAGCCTTTTCCATTGTTATTGTCTGTACGTTTGTTTATCCCATGTGCAACTGTGTTTGTGTCGCACTGCATTGCTTAATCTTGGCTAGGTCGCAGTTGTAAATGAGAATTTGTTCTCAACTGGCCTACCTGGTTTAATAAAAATAAAATCCAGTTCACTATAATGGGGATCCTGATTTCTGGAAACAATGCCTGCAATACTACGGTCGGCCTTCAATTTAATCCTCAATGCAAGGGGACAATCGTTCTACCCTGGCGTTGACGTGTCGACGCGTTTATAGCTCTCTATCGTCACCCAATGGCCACATGACAGTACTGCACATGTATCCACTCTACAAGACGACGGATGTGACGCAAAATGAACTGCGACATTTTCCGCTGCTGTAATATTCACGTGGAGTATTTTGAAGCAAGCACACGAGTGAAGTCCTCAAAATGAAACAATACGGAGGAGTAATGTAAGTTGTGTTTTACCAACCAAAGTATGTCATGCTTAATGTGGTTTTACCCTTAAACTATAACTTTAGAGTATTTATGTAGTTTAACGAAGTCACTTGCTAGGAAACTAACAATGTAGCATTGGCTATGTAGCTTGCCTAATAAATCTAACTAACGTTAGGTTTCCATCCAATCGGTGACGGATTTTCATGCGAATATACTGAAATCTGCATAAAACAAGATTCGCATTTTACGGCCGTAGATAATTCCATTACATTGATTTGTGGATAAACTGCTATGCGTGATGATCCAGTGCACATAGAAATGCATCGCAATTGCAACTCCGCTGATGTGAGAACCCATGTTGCGTTAAATAGCTAGTGTGCCCACTCTGATATTGGCACGTGCACTCTAGCCAAAGGTTCGCATATACAGTCTTGACATGGCGATGTTATTTTTTGTTCAACGGCAGCCAAGTATCTGGTCATTAGAATTAGACCCTCAATATTTATTGGAAAGATGCATCAAGCTCGTCACCTTGCACTTTCACCACCCTGTTAAATACATAATGTATTTAATCTGTAGCCTTAAACAGCGTGCTTTCTCGAATAATCGTAGTGGGAGGACCACACAATGTCATATACATTTTTGTGCATAAAACGTTTCCACCGGAATTTCTCGAAACATTTATTTTACCAACACACAAATATCCCACATTGTCTGGCATATTTTGTTTTTTCGCAATTTGGGAAGTTTACCAACATTTTGTGTTTCCATCAAGTGTCTTTACTTTTGTTTATCCGACATGTACCTTACATGCTGACCAAACCGCTGGTCCGGCCTCTCCCATCTCCTCAATGGTGTTTTAGGAGCATATACCCACGTGGGTGATTGAAAGATGAATTTAGGTCCACTCTGGTCAGTTGTAGTAATGCTGTAAAGTTGGTTACCAACCTCCATAAAGTCCAAAGAAGAAAAAGAAACCTGGAGGAGAGATGACAAGAAACAACTTCGGTTTACTGTTTTATCTGTGGTTTAATTATCGGAGTAGAGGACCTTGTGCATTTATAGGTCATATAACAACCCAATGTTTATATCCCAGAACAAATTAGCTATCAACATCAAGCTAGCTAAATTGCCATAAATGTTTCATGCTTTTCGACCTGTCCCCGAAACATTATAGTTGGTTCAGAGTTCGTTTTGATATTTCAACCTGCGTGTCCTGATCGCGTCTGGTGTGAGTGGACAAAATCAACATGCGCGTGCGCACACATGCAAGCGCTGTGGTCAGCATGTTACAGGCGTGTAGGCCTACATGCTTTTTTGCATGTGCCCATTTAACCCATTCATAGATGCTAACTACCTTTAGCAAATCTTAACAACGCAAGGAAACTTTGGTGCCCCTTGCTGACACAATCCATGAATAGAACCGACTTGGAACTAGTCTGTGTACCAGTCTTTTGAGCTAACATTCCACTCCGTCATTGCCAAAGAGACTGGCTTTTCGGCAATAGTCCCAGTTGGTAATAGAACGTCGCGGCTCGGCCTGCCTGTGGGGGGAAACGACCTGTGGTTACCTTTCAAGCACAACTTCCCCCCCAGTACATATCTAAAGATTACTTTTCCACATTGCCTGCTATCGACAATTCAAACTACTTTCCAACGAGCTGCAGTTTTTTGAATAATTATCCCGTCTATTTTCCGCAAAAGGCTACTTTGCAAACTGTTAGGGCCATTTATAATTGGTATGAGATATGCTATAACCCCCTAAACATACAGGTTCCACACTGAAAATATGCAATAACATTGGTTTGATAAAGACAGTGTATTTTCATCAATCATTACGCCTAGGTCTACTCACCAAACAGATGTCGTGGTTGTAATTTATCACCACACAGTGTTCTATTTTAGAAAATAAATCGAATGTCTTGTATATTGAAAATAAGAAATATTTAGCTTTGTAGGCTAACTTTCAACTGGCCAAATTGAGCCCTGTTTCAAATGATAACTCTTTTTGACTCTTTTGACAAAAAGCTGCTGGCAAATGCAGGGAAGTGCTGTTTGAATGAATGGTTACGAGCCTACTGCTGCCTACCACTGCTCAGTCAGACTACTCTATCAAGTAATATACTTAATTATAATAAACACACAGAAATACGAGCCTTAGGTCATTAAGATGGTCAAATCCAGAAGCGATAATTTAAAAAACAAATAGTTTATTCTTTCAATGAAATATGGAACAGTTCCGTATTTTATCGAACAAGTGGCAACACCAAGTCTAAATATTACCGTTACATTTGTCGTGACTTTGTATTAGTTAATGTGACGACTGTTGCTAATCGAATGATTAAAGGTTTCTAATTGCGTGATTAAACAAATCAAGCAATTAACTCATTAACCTGGGCCACCATGGGGAAATTCGTTTTGAGTTTCTATTTCCCAAATTAACTCAAAGAATATCGATTTTACAACAGTCGCTAATTAATCAGTTTCCTCTACAATCTCATTCTGAACGTCGCATAATCCGGGAATCTGCACGGACCCGGGTCCCACCAATGAGTTCGTACCACACCAATCGTAGTTGATTGTTTATTCACTAGAATGTTAAAATTATGATTCTCTTTTTAAAGAGAGAGTACACGAGAGAAATATACATTTTGGTGAATTTGTCAGCTATGCTTATTTTAACCCTGGCCTGTGCCCGAACTGCCGCTCTTATGGGTCAGAATATAATGATGTAATTACGTGTTGGAGGTCTCAGATGGGAAGCTCCGCGTGGGTCGTTTAGGCTTCTAAATGACGCACTTCTCTGGTTGTCCTCACGATGTCAGTGTCCTTTTGGCTTATAGTGGTCTGATTCATCGCCCTTGCTCTGATGGGGGTCTTCTGAGGACAGACAGCTCAGAGCTCACAGCGTAGGAATGAAATGGTGTAGATACCACGATTCGATGGAGAGTGGAGGCTAGGTGGTCCGACTTGAATTCACCTGCTTAAACACAGCTACACATCCGTAGCATGGGTAGAAGAAATAATATTTCTTTGTCTTCACCTTGTGTTGCATTTTGGGTTCGTTTACTTTTTAAGACCTCGGCTGCAGCTCGGGTCACTTAGTCTGTTCATTTTTAACTCGCATGTTTTATACCCTCGGGTCAGAAGTGGGCGTGGCCGCCTTTAGGGCAATTCTCTGGGCGTACCTAGTTAAGCGGCAAGGTCTAGATTTTTACTCAAATCCAATTTTAGACAACTAACTTCACATTTCATCTTTACCAAAACATTCTGTTTGATTTGGACATTTTCCACACAACGTACAATGTATAAACATCAAGCATATACGGGGAAAACTCTTAGTTACAATGTTTTTGTAATAAAGTAATCTATTAACCTTTAATAACAACAAAAATTACATTAATTTTCATTTTCCATCTATCGTCATGACCACCATTGTGGCTGACGGAAACCATTGTTCCAAAGTCCCTTTATTTCATGTTTAATGTTCTGAGGCTGGTTCTCCATAGTGAGAGAGAGGAATTTTGTGTGTGGCCTAAAATTTACCATGGGCGTGGGGGGTCATAAAAACCCCACATCTTCATACCCCTAGATCTCTCCTCTTTTGTTGGGTGTGAGAGATAATCTGTAGGGTTGTGGTCTCCTGTTCAGGACAGTCATGACACATTGCACAACCTTCAATGTTATGTCATAATTATGTAAACATCTGGCATACAGTGGGGCAAAAAAGTATTTAGTTTTATTTAGTATTAAATGTTGACTGCCCATCCCTTAGGCGTACCTGTGCAAATTAGCTATCTGTGTCTCCGAACACCTGTGTAAACAGACACCACAAACGTGTTGGCACTGAAAAATACTGTTGGCTGCAACTGTGTTGAAACAATGTATTTTGATGTGATGTGAAAGTACTGAACGACAGTTGAGAATCGAGTCACTTTCAGATGGAGTATTTGGCTGTTATGGCTGGCAGAGCCAATTCCACTCTAAGCAGAACTTGTAAGGTACTTGGACTATAAGGAGTAATGTTAGGCACATTTAGTCCATTGTTGGGCTAGTGCCAGGTTATATAAATCAGCGTTTTGAAAAGTCAGTTTAATAATACTTTCCTGTGGATATTGTCTCAAATTTCAAACCTACATAAGGACCAACCGCACAGACAAGCGGTAGAGCAAGCTCAAATGTCATTTTGTTCAACACTGGCTTGAGAGAACTTTACATGTTTTTGCAGTGCTTTGTTTGACCGTATACCAATAATTGGTATCGCAGTCTTATTTATTGGGCAAGTAGTTGGCTAATGTTAACTAGCTAGCTAGACTTCCAAACAGTGTTGATTGAGTGCATTTCGCTAGATGGAAGAGCGATGCCCGATCATCTGTGCTGTGTTACTCATGTCCCTGTCTACCATAGCTGAAGTGTCTTTTGTTGTTGAACAAATGTCTCCTCAGAAAACCTAAGACGAAGAGGGCTAAGCGCTTCCTTGACAACAGAGCTTCCAAGCTTACAGAGAACGTCAAGAATGCCATGATCATGAAAGGAGGCAACACCAGTATGACTGTCACTCAGGCATTAAAAGACATTGTACGTTTTCTGACTGTCGACCCTCTTCCCCAACTAGAATCATGAAGACTGTCAAGGTTTGAGAGTGCCAGCTAGATAACTCTCAATGTGTTTTTTTTCTTCTCCAGTATGCCCTGAAGAAACCAAGTGCTGTACTGTACAAAAAGTAAGTGATGGATTTTAATTCAAGTTAGTCTTCAAACAAACCCAGTAGTATACTGGTTGTACTGAAAGTATTGTATTTAGTGTTCATCATGTTTATTTTTTTCCCTGTCATTGATAAGTGGATATTTAATACTTGGGCATGAAGGACTGAGTTTACTGAAATAATAACAAGGCATAAATACTAGTCTTGTCAATTGCTGGTACTTGAGATGTGTGTTTTATCCAAATGTTGTTTTTCCTTCCAGGAAAAATATAACTAGGCCATTTGAGGATTCTACATCATTGGTCAGTTAACTAAATATGCTGCATTAATTCATTTCCGCTTGATATCAGATTTGTTTAACTAACCAATTGTTTGGGATTGTGATAATTTGTGAACATTCACCTGCTAGTAGTCAAAGCAGTATTTTACACTGTAGCCATACTAGCATCATTTTAAAATGCAGTGTATTCACAGCACTTAAAATCAGCACTCCCTGCGGAGTGTAAGAATTCCCAATCATCTGTATTTTGTCTCTTATCTACAGGAATTCTTCTCGAAGAAAACCGATAGCTCTCTGTTTTTGTTTGGCTCACACAACAAGAAAAGGCCAAACAATCTCATATTTGGTAAGCATTTTTGTATTTTATCAGTGGGAGATGGAGACCTTGCTCTACGGGAGATGTCTGGTACGTTTCACAGCAGTTTGACCTTTATTTTATTTTTTTCAGGTCGTCTGTTTGATTTCCATGTGCTGGATATGATTGAGCTTGGCATTGAGAAGTATAACTCCCTAAGTGACATCAAGGTGATGTTTCCTTTTATTTTAAGACATTTTCTATGTAAGTTTTTGTTGCGTTGTTCAACATTAGTACAGTGGTGTCATGCACCTTCTCAATCTGCCAGAATCTTAGTTAATTAACACTGAGGGTTTCATCGCCATGTCTTTGTCCACAGTCTGCTACAATCGGCCAAATGAATACACCTCTTTTACAGTCTCTCCCGGTGGCCTGAATTAACATCTAGAACTGAACTTTGCTCTAAACACTATTATATTCTTCCTGTTCTTTAAAAATGCTTAATTTGGAAAATTGTAGTTTTACTGACAAGACACTAATGGCTGGAACAGGCACACTTGGATTGTAAACAAAGTAAGTTGTTAGTGTTCATTGTGTCTTTTTTTATATGATTAATTTATTGGACTTTTCCTCCTGTAACTTTGTTTGGTTTCCATTGCAGAGCAGCAAATGTCCCGAGGGGACTAAACCAATGCTGGTGTTTGCAGGGGATGCTTTTGACCATGAGAATGAACACAAACGCCTAAAGAGCCTTCTTACAGGTACAATTTAGTCTAAAGCTAAACTTTTGAATTTAGTGTTAAGTTGTTGTGGGGTTAATTTCAGTCCTACAGTTAAGATTTCCCCTTTAGTTGAAACACATTTACTTTAACTAGAAAATATTTAGATAATAAACACTTCCCAAATCCTCCATTATTTTGGTCTTATAATAAATAACATTGCATTTCATGTCAATGACACTTGACCATTTTCTACTCTAACTTGTTTTATTATTCAGACTTCTTCAGAGGTCCTGTTGTGCCTTCAGTGCGCCTGGCTGGTCTGGAGCATGTCCTGCACTTCACTGCTCTGGAGGGGAAAATCTACATGCGCAGCTACAGGTATGTCTGCCTTCTAGCAGCTGGACCATCTACCAGTGTCTCCTATTATTCCTGATAGATTAGAACATACGGGCTGTGTCCCAAATGGCACCCTATTCCCCATGTAGTGTAATACTTTCACCAGAGCCCTATGGGCCCTTTTTAAAAGTGACCACGTTCTGTGAAGTTAGTGTCTACTGTCCATCTCACCCCCCCTGAAATGATCACTAGTCAAAGCTCTTTGTTTTCTCCAGGTCTCTGTTGAAGAAGTCTGGATGTCGGACCCCAAGGATTGAGCTGGAGGAGATTGGGCCCTCTTTTGACTTTATCTTGCGGAGAACCCACCTGGCATCAGATGACCTGTACAAGACAGCTCACAAACAGCCCAAGGCTCTGAAGGTAGGAAAAATGTCTAGTTGCAGTCAACATCTTTTTCACGCTCTTTCAACAGCCGCTATGTAAAATGGCGCAAGAGATTGCTTCTTTTTAAACGTCTTGTCTTAATTGAACTGAAACTTCAAGGCAATCGAAGTCCTCATGTTGCTCTTTGTCATTTCTATTCTTTACAGCCCAAGAAGAAGAAGAACATATCCCACGATACTTTTGGTACCAAGTTTGGCAGGTTGCACATGCAGAAGCAGGATCTGGCCAAGCTCCAGACACGTAAGATGAAGGGTCTGAGGAAGAGGAGGGGCCCGGCAGCCGCTGCTGTTGTGGCGGGAGAGACGTCCCTGAAAAGTACTGAAGTAGAGTGAAGTGTTCCCAGGCTTTAATGGACATTTCACAAGCTCACGTCATCAATTTAACTGGATGTTGACTTATTTCTTCAGAATTGTCATCAATGATGAAAAGAATGACCCCCACATACATGTTTACCTTCTGCAGGTATGTTTGTCAATGTTTCAAGACAACAATGTGGTGGTGTGCTAATCAATCTCTTTTTAATGCCTTGCAAATTGTCTTCATTCTGTTGCTGATGTTGCTTAGGTTTTGTGTTAATGGCAGGCAGTCTGTGTGGGTGCATAAGAAAAAATTGAATTAGCAATCATTCATCTAAAATACTTTTTTATTTTCTGTATTTTAAACTGCGTGTACATCGAGGAACAGTTCTCAATTAATACATTTGTTTTGTACATCTTGTCTCGTGCTGTGCTTTTCATAGATGGACTATTTAGCTCTGGTACATTCAGAAAAGTAACTTTTTTTTGTGAGTAAATTTTACTTTTCACTGTGCCACCACTAACCTTCGGGTATAAAGATTTGCCTCCTTATGAACAAATCACAGCTGTGATTTGACATTAGACAACTTGGTATATTTCAGTCAGCTTCCAGGTATGAAACATTTGCTGGCAGATGTGGATATGAAATCAGAAGTAATGGTGTTAACCATCCCAGAAACATCCAGAAATGTAACTTTGTACACAAGGTCACTGTTTGACTATTGAGCTGCTAAATTCATAGTTAATATTATTTTGTTGAACCTTTATTTAACTATGCAAGTCAGTTAAGAACAAGTAGTTATTTACAATTACTGCCTATCCAGTGCCAAACCCTAACCCAGATGAGGCTGGGCCAATTGTGCACCGCCCTATGGGACTCCAAATCATGGCCGGTTGTGATACACAGCCTGGAATCGAACCACTGAGATGCAGTGCCTGAGACCACTGTGCAATCTTGGCTATGGTGTTATATTGAAATCAATAGCAAAAATAGTACAATTATGTCTTATTTAAAGGAAGTTTTGTTTAAAAGTGTTAGATTTCGTTTTTTATCATGTATAGGCCTACTGGTCATGGGGATAATGACAGGTAATTGCCCCCTCCCTAACCACCATTGTATGTAAAATTAATCCGGATTGATTACATTTTTTGGATTATGGAACACATTATAGTTCTGAGACTCCTAAATTAACTTTTTTCTTGCAAGCCCAAGTTATCTCTATAACCAGGTGAAATAAATGTGTTCTGGATCTTGTCTTTAGAAAGTATATATATTTTTTCAATCGCTACAGTGATTATTCAATGCTCTGGCGTCATACTTTAAAAAAACAGCAATGCGTCCAATCAGCGACAGATACCGGCATAATGTATGCACAACCCGCCCCCCGTGTATCTATTTATACAATATTGCAACACTGGTGTTTTACACTTAAGACAGTGCGAGCTGGTGGTAGACATTTTCAATACGGCTTCTGCTTCTGAATGGATGCATCTTCCAGGTAACAATTCGCTGAAAGGAGATGCGAAGTATTCCTATATGTAGATAGACACGATTTGGGACATACCATTATCTGATTCTCTTCAGTTGAGTTTGGCTGCAGCTTGAGGGCACACAATTTAGACTAGTTACCGGTATATTGCTGTCATCATATTTGACAGTGTTAAAAATCTGCACAGTCGCTCCAAGAAATGACAGCAGGTACCAACATGACAGACATTGAATCTGATGCAAGTAAAGAAACGGTCGCTGCGGAGCCTGCAGAGGAGACACCAATGAAAGCAGAGGAAAAGCGCTCGGACGATGCTGAGGAAAAGAACGAGAACGGGGATAGTAAAGGAACCATCAAAGAGCAGGTTCCCGTGGCTGTGGAGGAGCCCGAGTTCGTGCATCCAGAAGGAGGATGGGGTTGGGTGGTTATGCTGGCTGCAATGTGGTGCAATGGAGCGGTGTTCGGGATCCAGAACGCCTTTGGCATCCTGTTCATGTCCCTCCTGAAAGAATTCGGCTCACCAACAGATGACGACCTCAGGTTTAAAACAGGTGAGTTCACAAAATGGGTTAGCGGGCACACGAGCACAGCAAGCTAGGTAGCCAAATACCGTAGTAGGTGTAGTGCATACATAATCAAATATGTGTACTCCTTTTTGGCTGCACTTCATAAAGTGAAATTCATTATTGCACTACCTGGTATGGCTAAGCCACGTAAATACATTCTGATTAGGCAATGGCATAAAAAAAAACACACTAATGCAAAATACAGTTGCCTCACGTTCAACTCAAGATTGTTTTCTGTCAGTCAGCGAGTCGAGCGTGCGATGCACATGGCTAAGTCATTCGTTGACCGTTAGCTCCATACGGTTCGTTTAGGCCGGCATTTCAATAACAGTCAGTCGCAAACAGCCAGCTAAACGTGCCAAATAATGTTATATAAACCAGTGGATACTAGCTACATGTCTCGATTAGAAGCGGGCCTCATTCAACTGTAGCTTTTCATTTTGGAAAGTTGTGTAAATCATGTCCAGCTCCCCGGTGCCCCCCTTACGTTTAGGTGGCTACAGGTGTGCAGGGTTGCATGACAATCATATCTGTTCTACTCTTTTTTGTTTTTGTTACTTTACACCCCTCTCAACCGGCCCCTGACAGTAAAAGTGATTCATTGTGTGGTGGAAATCATTGTCCACCCTCACTGACATAATATAACATCATTGACATTTGTCATTTATCCATCTGCTTATGTTAGCAAAAGTGTGTCTGGCTATCTGCATACTTCCCTTCATTCCCATATGGCCATGTAGCCTATGTACAGACTACTAGGAACAGGGCAAGGGGCATATTTCCGCTCCCACTGACTCTCTCTCCAGTCTCAATGTGCATTCTTTAGCAGCTGCTATTGCAGTGCATACAAAACTCATTACATGTTAATGAAAGAGCAGGACCCCAACATTAATACCTTAGCATTTCAAGGTTAATGTTTCAGATTGTGTCCTCATTTGGCTGTTAGTTAAAGCTGGAATCCTTAATGGTGACACGTCCATTTGGGATATTACAACAAAGTAATTACTGCATACAACGAATAGACCCCCCCCCCCCCCCCCCCCCCCACACACACACACACACACACCGCGTTAGAACCACAGAATATGTGTTACAATTGTTACAATTGTTTTTACTACACTGCTCATCTCCGTTTCTATGCTCCTCACTTCTGTTTAGTCAACAAAACAAAAGCAAATGCGCCTTGGGGTCGACCGGTGGTGCTGTTTCACCTTTCGGGATCTCAGCTTTAATGGATATAAATTACACTGTCATTTCATCCTTACAGTATTAAATAAGAACATCCTTTGTATAACACAGGCATACACATTACCACAGCTGTGTCAGTTTCGGGGCCATTAAAATGTTAAAACATGCCTGGAAACAGTCTGTTCAGACAGACCGTGAGGTTGCTCAGTGTTTTTTCTCTTTCTTTCTTCCTTTCCATGGCTAAAGGTTCACCACTACCACATGGATAATGATCCTACGTTGTTTCGCTGTGGCTTCAGCCACCTGTAGCTGATGTTATTGGGGGTTGCTGTTGATGTGTGAAGGGCTAATAAACACTAATAAATGTGCGAGAAGGCTTTTTTTCCACGCTTTGATTAGGTTAACGTGTTAAGAAGACTCATTGTGTAGACTATGACCTTTTCAAAGGTATGGTCATGCATCAAATGTAGGATCAAAGCTGGGAAGATGCACTGTCCTTGGCAGTGTTAATCATCATAGATTTGATAAGGCAATCAGTAATCACCCTTTTCCTCACATTGACATTGTTCTGATTTTATTAGGAAGATTTGTTATTAATCCAGATATAGATTAATCACATCCTGTTAACTGATAGCTACTAATCAAAGCATTCACTTAATCAAAACATTGTCACATTGTAATTACAATTCATTATAATTCAAACTAATCACTTATTGGTCATGGATTTCCTTGTTATATTGTTTTTCTTCAGTACCATACTTAGGACCAACTGAACTCAGATTGTTCCCCCGCCCCAAAGTGTAAACATAGTCCCCTCTTCCTCAGTCTGAAATGAGTAGCAGGGATTGCGTCAGCGTGCTTCAAGTACAGCTGTCGCCCGCCTTCCACTTTCCCTCGTAGTCCCTCTCCAGTTGTCAGAGAGGTTTCACCTAGGGAGAGCCCGAGAGGAACATAATCCAGCTATGCACACTGCCAGTAGATACAGGTCCCAGACAGTGGGGGTGCTTCTGGAACCTTTGGCAACACATACAGTGCCTTCGGAAAGTATTCAGACCCCTTGACTTTTTCCACATTTCCACGTTAGAGCCTTATCCTAAAATGGATAAAACGATTTATAATCCTCAGCAATCTACACACACAACCCCATAATGACAGTGAAAACAAGTTTTTGGAATTGTTTTCAAATGTATTCAACTAAAAAAAGTATTGATGCTGTAATCGCTGCCAAAGGTGCTTCAACAAAGTACTAAGGGTCTGAATACTTATGTAAATGTCATATTTCAGTTTTATTTTTTATAAATTAGAAAATGCCTTAACATGTTTTTGCTTTGTCATTATGGGGTATTTTGTGTCGATTTTAATCAATTTTCGAATAAGGCAGTAACATAACAATGTGGAAAAAGTCAAGGGGTATGTCAAGGACTCTGGGTATGCCTTTTTTGGATTGCTGGTTGGCTGCCAGAGGAAGCGTGAACATTTCAATGCATTCTTGTATGGCTGCAGAAGTAACAGGGAACATATAGGATGGGGTTTCTGGAAGTAGATGGATCATAAACATAGCAAGAAGTTTATTTTATAATCTTGTTGTAGAATACCAAAGATTACTCAATTTCTTGAAGACCCGGGCTAATCGCTAACTGGTATTAAAACCTCAACGTTAACACGAGCATACTCAATGGTCCCAATGGTGTTGAGATGAACTGGGACCTCAAATTAGCTGTCACTCAGGTAAAGTAGACTTTTTAAATTGACCCTAGACAACACCCATTTAGGCCTATCTATAAACTTGATACACCAACATGAGCCCCTTGACCCCTTCCTATCCAATCAGATCGTAAAGGTGTTGGCTCTCCAGTCACCAGTTGGACAATTTCCTGTTAGGTGCGGTTTGTCTCAACAGTTGGACTAATGACCTCAGTCAACATTCATTTATGTCCTTTCTCTCCCCAACATGGGGGTTCAAGGGGGGGGAAGATTATTGTGTTGCACAAATGCTACCTAAATGCTACCTGCCTCTGTCAGGAAGTCTCCTAAGTAGAAGTGCAAAGAAAGGCCGTTGGTGGGAGGCCCATTGCGTTCACATGACCTGATGCGTTGATATTAAGACTAGTTTAAATTGACGCACAATCAATCATCCTAATTGAACTTTGTCCCTTCCGTCTATGGAATTTCTTTCAGAGAATGAGGTGTTTTTAGATAGTGAAACACTAATTCAATTCCGTGTAACAGGGTAAACAAGATTGTATTGAACTCCATCAGATTGGCCTAATTTTCCAAGCAATTCATTTCCTGATTAATTGTGATGACATTATTTGTAAATTAATTCTCAATGACCTGTCTGAGAAAATTGGGTTGGATGGGAGATAAGAGATGCTTTCAGAGTACTACAGATATCGTATCTTAATTTGATCACTGTTGTCGCAAACTTGGCGTGTATTCAATGTTTAAAAAGGCTTAAAGTTTAATTTCCACTTTAAAATTTCAGACTTGATTTACACTAACTCAAAATGTATCAACTCCTACAAAAAAATCCATGAACTTTTTACTGCAGTGGGATAAATTAGGTTCACTGAGTGTTTCTTGGTAGTCTTAAACAAATCTACTCTGAAACAAAAGTATACACCTCCCACACATGGTTATGGGCCTGTACCATGTCAGATATAGAGTTGAAATGTATTACATTTTGAGTTTGCATCCCGATATTACACTTAGTATACGTCACACAAGACTCAAATATAACAACGCTGTTTCACATAGAAACACTGGGTTTTTGGCGGCAAAAAATAAAATGTTTATTAGTTATGAAAAATACGAATATAATTTCACCCATGATCCCACTAGGTCATTTGACTGAAGGAAAGGGGTACTTATAATTAACATTTTCTGTTGCAGGATTATTTTCCTGCTGTGAGAAACTGGTCACTTTAAGATAGTACACCTGTATAATCAACCATGTAGTTGCACTTTTAAGCCTATACGCTATTACCAATTTTCATTTGCTGTTATTCAATCAGGGATTCTTGAAAGATGGGACAATCAACTTTTTTTAAACATATTTTTCTTAATAACATTTGAAATATATATTTTGATTAAGTATCAGCCCTCACAGTATCAGATAAGTAATCACACCATGTAAAGCACGTGTCAAACTCATTCTGCAGAGTGTCTGTGGGTTTTTGTTCCTCCCTTGTCCTTGATTGATGTATTAAGTGATTAGTAAGGATCTCACCTGTTTGTCTAGGTCTTAATTGAAAGGAGAAAACAGTGGACACTAGACCCTCCATGGAATGAGTTTGACACCCATGCTGTAAAGTAACAATTTACAACTTGATTTATTTAAACTCCATGCAAGGATTTTTTTTTTCAATTTATTGGCCCAAAAATGGTTAAAGGCCTCGATTGTTTCATAACGTCGGATTATTAAAATATGTAATACAAATCTCACCTTTGTTGTTTTAAACAACATTTATAAAGCAAAGGTGACGTCAATAGTTTAAGAATATGTTGCAGAACAGTGACTCAAATATTGACAAAAAATAGATTTTAGTGGGATTAGCCATCAGTGACTGAGTTGACAACAGATATTCAAAACCATTGAATTAGGAATTCTCATTGCTCAAAACTGACATTTTTTTAATGGTAAAATATGGAAAATTATTAATTTGAATCTGACAGTTGAAATAATATATTTAAAAAAAAATCTAAGCTAATGTTTTACGGAGTTGCCAAATTGCATATTTATCTTAATTATTCAAGTGGCCTACATAGTATAAATAGTTTTTCCTCAGTTGCTTTATGACTCTTAACTCATTCTTTTAAAAAATGAGGTTTTATGGTTAAAATGTTCAATCTTAATCTATAAGGGAGATGGAGTTGACAGGTTAGGGTTGGGATGGTGGTGATTTCAATATTGTTTAAATCGATCAAAAGTAGAGGTCTTTCAGGACCATGCGTTGTCTTGTTGTACTACATGCAATCAGGAGATGAAGAAGGGGTCCTTATGGTATAGCTGACCCTGCTCATTCCTGATTAATTTACAATTTTATACAAATCTGAGTTGACTAAAACCCTTTTTTACATTTTTTTTTAAACAAATGTAATTAAAAAATAATAATTAGGAGTCAAGGTTTTGAGATAAATATTATTTAGTCAGAGGGCTATTGCAAGAAACTACATGAAATCCTTTAATTATTTTCAACTATTAAAAATAAAATAAAAAGGGATAAAGTTTCCTAGCCGGACAAGGATTGTTAAGACTTTCAAGAATCTCTGCAATAATATATAAATGTTTATCATTTTATTTATATGAACTCATTTTCAGGAACAAAGACTAGCCTAAGGCATGCAAAATGTAAAAAATATTGGTAGTGTTTATTCGACCTGTATTTCTTAACTGATGCGTCTTATATTGATAATTTATGGGAAGCTTGCCATCATCAGATATACTCTAATTCTATGGCACTACGCGTGACTGAACTGTAATCTTAAGCCACAGACTGGGTTAAAAAGTGTGGTGGACTGGCCCTCATGTGCTTAGGTAGATAGCTATGGGTCTCTAAGAAATTCTGTATGAAATACATTCTTACTGGTATTCGGGCCTCCTTGATGTTTAAACTAGCAGACCAGTTTTTTTGTGGCCAGCCTGCAATTGTTCATGTAGACTAGAGTCCTTGAGGTGTAAAATGCATGCCATTATGCTAGCGTTATCGTCTGTTCAGTTGAAATGGAGGTTTTATGATTCTTATTAGGATCCCCATTAACTGACACCAATGGCATCGTTTTACTGTGGATATAGATACTTTTGTACCTGTTTGCTCCAGCATCTTTGCAAGGTCCTTCTGCTGTTGTTCTGGGATTGATTTGCACTTTTCGCATCTCCTTCCTGATCGCATCTCCTTCCTGACAGAACACATTTCCTTCCTGATCGGTATGACGGCTGCGTGGTCCCATGGTGTTTATACTTGTGTACTATTGTTTGTACAGATGAACGTGGTACCTTCAGGCATTTGGAAATTGCTCCCAAGAATGAACCAGACTTGTGGAGGTCTACAATTTTTTTCCTGAGGTCTTGGTTGATTTCTTTTGATTTTCCCATGATGTCAAGCAAAGAGGCACTGATTTTGAAGGTAGGCCTTGAAATACATCCACAGGTACACCTCCAATTGACACAAATTATGTCAGTTAGCCCATCAGAAGCTTGTAAAGCCATTACCTTATTTTCTGGAATTTTCCAAGCTGTTTAAAGGCACAGTCAACTTAGTGGATGTAAACTTCTGATCCACTGGAATTGTGATACAGTGAAATAATCTGTCAACAATTGTTGGAAACATTTCTTGTGTCATGCACAAAGTAGATGTCCTAACCGACTTGCCAAAACTATGGTTTATTAACAAGAACTTTGTGTAGTGGTTGGAAAAAATTAGTTTTAATGACTCCAACTGAAGTGTATGTAAACTTCCGACTTCAACTGTAGCAAAAAATACATTTACAGACAATACTTTTCATAATTATGAGTTTATATTTTTTTTAACCCCCCTTTTCTCCCCAATTTCGATCTTGTCTCATCGCTGCAACTCTACAATGGGCTCGGGAGGTGAAGGTCGAGTCATGCGTCCTCAAAAACATGACCCGCCAAACCGTGCTTCTTAACCCGGAAGCCAGCCGCACCAATGTGTCAGCGGAAACACCGGTCAACTGACGACCGAGTTCAGCCTGCAGGCCCCCTACCCACCACAATGAGTCGCTAGAGCACGTTAAGCCCCCCCAGCCAAACCCTCCCCTAACCCGGAAGATGCTGGGCCAATTGTGCACCGCCTTATGGGACACACAATCACGGCCGGCTGTGATACAGCCAGGGGTCAAACCCGGATCTGTAGTGACTCCTCTAGCACTGCGATGCAGTGCCTTGGACTGCTGCGACACTCAGGAGGCCCCACATTTTTATTTTTTTGTACAACTAATGACACAAGTTTACAGAAATGCAACTAAAGAAAAATGATGTGTGTGTGGTTTGTTTGGGTGCATCTATCAGTTACGCATAGGCTATGTCAGTTTATACACACAAAGGTTTGGACTGGAACTGAGGGTTAGGTACAGTATTAGGAAAGCCAGGGTGAATGTTGCAAATATTGGCTTAGAGTACAGTGACCACTGCTCCTACCAGGGAATAGCATAATGTGTGTGAAAGCATTTTTGGTAGTTGCAACCAAGTTACATGCGTCCCAGGGCCTGTTTTAATTTCGGTTGGAATGTATAACGACATGGTTTGATGTTGACATTTGTGTTGTTCATCCTGAAAGTACTAAAGTGGATAGAGAATTCCAAACATGTTTATTCTCTGATAGCCTATTCAGTAGCAATGCACAACTAGTCTAGCAATGCTGATGTCAAAGAACTGGTGTAGACTTAGGTCTAGATTTGTACTTTTACCTTTTCTATTTATGGTGCACCTCCATAAAAGAGCTTGAACTGCCATGTCAGGGGGATTTAGCTAAAGAGTAACTTCTTGCATAAATATATTTACACCCAGAGAAAAGAGCAAGGCATTCAACCTCAGGATTCAACTTCAACCTCAACCTAACTATTGTCCAGGTTTGCTTATAAAAAAATAACTACTTTTCATCAAGGTGTTGGGACTTTGAAAACAATGCCAGCCCCTCTTGGTCATTTGCTGTAAGTCTTAAAGGAGAACTTAACTTTTTAACAACCAAATCTGTGTAAATGGCATGTTCTAGTGTCCAGACATGTTCTAGAAGTGCCCCCCCCCCCCCCCCGAACCTTATCCGTTACGTTCCATTTTATGTGACTCAAGCCATTTCCCCTAATTAGCTGTACAGGCCAGGTGTGTCGGTATACTATAAGGACACCCCTGGCCTGCACAGCTCTGCGTAGGAAAATAGAATATAATGATGCCGCTTAGATTTCTTAAAAAAAACACACAAAAAACTAAACTTCTCCTTCAAGAATGTCAGCCTGACTGTTGGCCAGGTTAGTTGGTCATCAGTGTGGGTCATTGCCACTTCCAGTTTAACTGACGTCATGGCATTTAGACATTTCCCCAGAGCTGTCAAATCTAAATGAAAATCTAGAGTCCCCTTTTTAATCCAATTGGTATGGTCCATGGTTACCCCTGCAAATGGAGGACAGTGGTACAAGCCCTTTGCTTTGGCCCTAGGTTTAGACCTCCTGGTGAAAACCGAATGAACGCCACTTGATCCCCATTCAACTTGCCAACTGAAAAGGATAAACAAATGATTACTAGCTAATCTAGTGGTATTAGTTGTGAGAGGATAGCGAGAGAGGAGTGATCACAGATCAGGTGGTGTCTGTAAACTCATGGCGTGTGTGTGTGAAGTACGCGCCCCTTGACAGTAAATTATCCTAACACCATACTGGCGCTCAGGAGGGGGACATGTAAATTCATTGTGCAGGTATGTCTCGACTGTGCTGTGGTGAGGAGAGGGCAGTCAGGGACAGCTAGGCTGTACTGGCCAGTTACTGTTGGTTTGATGAGGTGTTGCGACCCTCATTGCCCCAGTACTAAAGATCTAAGGAAGAGCACTGTTCCAATTTCCCAGCAGGCTTCTATCTGTGCTTTTCTGCCACGAGTGAGCTATTCAAAGTTGCTAGTTGAGTGTTAGTCAGGGTAATCTTTCTGCTGATATATTGTGTGGCCTCGTATTCATCATCCTGTCATGAGGTAGTAAATATTTCTCTCTCGCCTCAACAGCTCAGTAGTTGTTAATGCTTTACGATAATCGTTAAGGAGATTTACGTCGAAGAGAAAAAAAGACCCTCCCCTTTTCTGTGCGCTGTGATCAGGGGTGTCATGCATCCCAGAAATCCCAGTACATTAAGATGGCTGCTGTGTGGTCTGTGTTTTTCAAACGCCTGTAACAGATTTATCCTGCAATCTAAAGCCATAGAATTAAGCATGACAATTATGTCAAAAATGTATGTTTTTCTGCATATCTTAGCATACCTCTTGCGCTGTCTGTATCCTCCTGACTTACTGTTGAAGCTCTTCATCAGAAGCACACTTTTTGTAAGTAGTTAACTGTCGTCTCCACGTTTAGCTGGAATTTAGACTGAAAGGATTTGACAAATGTGATTGGTTGACTATATGACATTGGCCTACGCTGCACAGAATATCAGATCTCAACAACTATTGGAGAAGTGTTTAACATCACCAGTAACACATCCTCAGAACCAGTCAAAGGTTTTGACACACCTACTCATTCCATGGTTTTTCTTTATTTTTACAATTTTCTACATTGTAGAATAATAGTGAAGACATCAAAACTATGAAATAACACACATGGAAACATGTAGTAACCAAAAGTCTTCAACAAATCAAGATATATTTTATGTCTTGACAGCTTGGCACACTCTCAACCAGCTTCACCTGGAATGCTTTTCCAATAGTCTTGAAGGAGTTCCCACAAATGCTGAGCAATTGTTGGCTGCTTTTCCTTCACTTTGCGGTCCGACTCATCCCAAACCATATCAATTTGGTTGAGGTCGGGTGATTGTAGAGGCCAGGTCATCTGATGCAGCACTCCATCACTCTCCTTGGTCAAATAGCCCTTACACAACCTGGAGGTGTGTTGGGTCATTGTCCTTTTGAAAAACAATTGATATTCCCACTAAGCCCAAACCAGATGGGATGGCATATCTCTGCAGATAAATAAAACACCTGCATGCTTTACGGTGGGAACCACACATGCGGAGATCATCCATTCACCCACATCGTGTCTCACAAAGACACATGTCGGTTGGAATCAAAAATCTCCAATTTGGACTCTAGACCAAAGAGCAAATTTACAGTACCCTTCAAAACACCAGTCTCAACGTCAACAGTGAAGAGGCGACTCCGGGATGCTTGCCTTCTAGGCAGAGTTGCAAAGAAAAAGCCATATCTCAGACTGGCCAATAAAAAGAAAAGATTAAGATGGGCAAAAGAACACACACTGGTCAGAGGATATATGTATGTATGTCAAAAGTACAACGTCACTGCGAAAGAGGCAGGTTGGAATGTCTGACTGAAATACGGGGGACAAATCAAGCTCTCTTGTAAATTAGTGCCGTTTTTTAATTTGTTGATAAAATGCAGGACATGATTGATTGGTTGCAGGACAAAGGGCCAACATGTGGGACTGTCTCGCACAATCCAGGACATGTGGTCACCCTATTTCCACACCTAGCTTCTCCATTTATATCCCACTAACAGTGACCCCAGAGGATAAGCCAAGTATCATCACTCAAAAATATAAATTATTTTAAAATCTAAAATGTGGATAAATATCCCTTCTTTTTTTTTAGGAATTACCATGATTTATTTCACCACATTTACAATACACTCCAGAGGAATTCCGTACCTTTTACAAAGTAAATAAATCTTCATGTTCTTCAGTCTTGGATGTTCTCCTTGTCTCTATAAGGCTCTGGTGAGATTAGAGTGAAGCCAGGCTTGTCTGGTCACGTGGCGTCATGGTTCACTCCCCTACACAGTACACACAGGCCTAGCTGTGCCCGCCTTCCTGCCCAAGTGCAACTCCACAGCCAGTGCCAAAGCTGAACACGGGGAGGCTTGACAGTTGGAAACCTGATTAGCCTATCATAGCATTGGATGTTGGGGAGTGGGGAGCAATAAGCAAAAGCCCTGCCAGGTCACTGGCCTTCATCTGTGTAATGGGTTTGGGCTCCCATCAGCTCTCTCTTTCTCACTCCCCTAAAGGAGTCGACTTCGTCTCATCTGTCCTGGGCTCTTTGTGTACCTCCGACTAAATTTTTGGGCTACCCAAGAGTTAACGCTGTCGAAAAATAGGCAGGAGAGCGCGTCCTTGTGAGGCTAAGGTGAAGGGAAAACCGGCCAGCACTTCCCTCCATTCTATTGGTATAGTCACTTGATAATAAGATGGATGAGCTACGGTCATGGGTTTTATATTAATGGGATGCTCTAGCTGTAATATTCTCAGTTTTTCAGAAACATTGCTTTCGGACATGATGTCCTCCCCCATTTTGCCATCAGAACAGACTCAATTCATCGGGTCATGGACTCTACAAGGTGTCGAAAGCATTCCACATTGACGCTGACCCATGTTGACTCCAATGCCTCCCACAGTTGTCAAGTTGGCTGGATGTCCTTTGGGTAGTGGACCATTCTTGAAACCACAGGAAAATGTGTGAAAAACCCAGCAGTGTTGCAGTTCTTGACAAGCCTAGCACCTACCATACCCCGTTCAAAGGCCCTTCAATATTTTGTCTTGCCCATTCACCCTCTGAATGGCAAACATGCACAATCCATGTCTCAATTGCCTTTAACCTGTCCACCATTAGAGGCTATCGTGTGAGACTGTTTTGCGAGTGCTGACTGGAATATGTTCTGCGACTCCGACAGCATTGGCGAGCTAACCACCGTCACCGGCTTCATAAGGAAATGCATCACCAATGTCATCCCCACAGTGAAGGATCACTGCTTCCCCAATGAAAAGCCCTGGATTAACACCGAGGTGCACGCTAAACTAAAGGACAAAGCTACCGTTCTCAGGGTAGACGTTGGCTGAGAACATGAACGCGTACAAGAAGTCTCACTATCGGAACAAGGTGTAATCCTATTATACCGTCTCCGACACTCGACGCATGTGGCTTTTTTTGAAAAAGGTTTTTAAACGGGTCAACGCTAATGGCCATGTGGTATTCCAGGGTGTATCCTCAGGGCATGTGCAAAAAGCAAACTGAACACAAGGGCGCTGTTTCAAACCCCACTGACATTCTGTATTCCGATGGTTAGCAATGCTAACAAGTTCATGTAAAATCCCATAGAGAATACAAACTAAATGCTAACAAGCACATTGCTAACATTTTCTACAGTTTCTGACCTAAACTATACCAGTAACTCAAATGCTACACAATTTGCTGCACGCACAAAACAAATATTAGACAGCAAGGCTCTTGATCCAGGAGGGGATTTGCTGCTGTTTCCAAGCAAATGGGGCGGCAGGTAGCCTAGTGGTTAGAGCGTTGGACTAGTAACCGAAAGGTTGCAAGATTGAATCGCCGAGATGACAAGCTAAACATCTGTCGTTTTGCCCCTGAACAAGGCAGTTAACCCACTGTTCCTATTCGTCATTGAAAATAAGAATTTGTTCTTAACTGACTTACCTAGTTAAATAAAGGTTAAAATAAAATGCTGGATTTTGGAAGAAGCTAACGACTTAGCTAGATAGCTAATCAGCTACTAAATTAGTAAAATAAATGTGCATTTGGTTTGCTAAACTGCAGAGCATTTTAGACAATTAACTTAATAGTTTAGGGGCCACAGTGGAGAGGGTCAAGAGCTTGACGTTCCTTCATGTCCACATCCACTGAGGACACCAGCGGTCCTCGCACACCAGCACAGTTGTGAAGGCACAGCAGTGACTCTTCTCCCTCAGGAGGCTGAATAGATTTGGCATGGCCCCTTAGATCGTTAGGAACTCTAACAACTGCACCATTTATACATTTTTGCAAAAATAAAATACAGATTTTTACATAAGTAGTTACAGCCTTGGGTATGACGCTATAAGCTTGGCATGCCTGTATTTGGGGAGTTTCCCCAATTCTTCCCTGCAGATCCTCTCAAGTGCCGACAGGTTGGATGGGGAGCATTTTTCACGTCTCTCCAGATATATATTTAATTTTTTTACCCCCGTACGGGCTCGAGAGCCATGCGCACTCTGAAACACAACCCAACCAAGCTGCACTGCTTCTTAACACAGCGCGCATCCAACCCGGAAGCCAGCCGCACCAATGTGTTGGAGGAAACACCTAGCGACCTGGTCAGTGTGCACTGCGCCTGCCCTGCCACAGGAGTTGCCAGTGTGCCATGAGACAAGGATATCCCTACTGGCCAAACCCTCCCTAACCCGGACGATGCTAGGCCAAGGACCTCCCGGTCGTGGGAGACAGAGCCTGGGCTCAAACCCAGAGTTTCTGGTGGCACAGCTAGCACTGTGATGCAGTGCCTTAAACCACTGCGCCACCCAGGAGGCTCTCCAGAGATGTTTGAATGGGTTCAAGTCCGGGCTCTGGCTGGTCCACTCAAGGACATTCAGAGACTTGTCCTGAAGCCTGTGCTTAGGGTCATTGTCCTGTTGGAAGGTGAACCTTCGCCCCCAGTCTGAGGTTCTGAATGCTCCTCCATTGATCATCCTTGATGTTTCTACCACTTGATTGGAGTCCACCTGTGGTAAATTCCATTGATTGGACATGATTTGGAAAGGCACACAGCTGTCTAAGGTCCCACAGTTGACAGTGCATGTCAGAACAAAAACCAAGCCATGAGGTTTTCATCAAGGATCTCTGTACTTTGCTCTGTTAATCTTTCCCGCAGTCCTGACTAGTCTCCCAGTCCCTGCCGCTGAAAGAAATCCCCACAGCATGATGCTGCCACCACCATGCTTCACCTTAGGGATGGTGCCAGGTTTCCTCCAGACATGACACTTGGCTTTCAGGCCAAAGAGTTTAATCTTGGCTTCATCAGAGCAGAGAATCTTGTTTCTGGTCTGAGCGTCCTTTAGGTGAGTTTTGGCAAACTCTTTATATAGACAGGTGTGTGCCTTTTTCAAATCATGTCCAATCAATTGAATTTACCACAGGTGGACTCCAATCAAGTATTAGAAATATCTCCAAGGATGATCAATGGAAACAGGATGCACCTGAGCTCAATTTCAAGACTCATAGCAAAAGGTCTGAATACTTATGTAAATAATGCATTTCTGTTTATTTTTCACACGTTTGCAAAAATGTCTAAACCGTTTTTTTTTTTTTTGTCATAGGATACTATGTAGATTGAGGGGGGGGGGGGGGATGCATTTAATCCATTTTAGCATAAGGCTGTAACGTAACAAAGTGGAGAAAATGAAGGAGTCTGAATACTTTCCCGAAGGCACTGTGTATATTGCCATCAGTATTTATATATTCCTGCTACCAGCCTATCACGCCTACACTGACACTCATGCGCACACACCCACCCACCACTTATACCGCTGCCATACTGTTTATTATTAATCCTGCTACCAGTCACTTTCTCCTAATCCCTGCCTCCATGTACACATCTTCCTAAATACTCCAGTATCCCTGCACATTGTACATTTGGTACTGGCACTAATCCTGTGTATATAGCTTTTTTTGTTAACTATTTTTTAATTGAATACAGCCGACCCTGTTGTGTAGGGCTTGCACTATAAGCATTCCACTACTTGTGCATGTGACAATTTAAGCTTGAACTTAAAAGAATGCCAGGTGTGTTTTATTATAGGCCTAAAGTCATAAAGCTTTTGGAGAGCCTAATGTTAGAGTAGCTGTAAAATAGTTTGGCGTCAGCTCAAAGTCCCAACCTGAGTTCAACCTGAAGAGAGTAGAGTAAACAGGGGTTCACCCATATAACGCTGATATTGTTTTGCCTAGCTATGGAACGAAAACAAAAATGGACACGGAGACGGATGAGATGATGCTGCTAACGATGTTTTCTCTGGATGTGAAATCGACCAGTTTTCAGGGATGAAACAGACAAATGTTATTTCACTAGATCTCCTAGTGAGATCAAACTGTGCTTCTCTGCAAATGATAGTTGCTATGACTGCCCCCTGGTGGTTTTGACTGGCAAGAGCGTGAAGGGTCTGACAAGCCAGTGGCCTGCTGGAATCCAGACCCATACTTGACCTGCTGCCCGTCGGCAGCATAAAATCAGTACGATGGACCCCAAACATGAACAATGAATCAGACGCAACTAAGATTGCATAACGCTGTGCAAATGTCTGTAATTCTCTGACACGGCATTCCATCTGTACAGGTCGACAGGTACGCCTCACTGAACGTGATTTAGACTTTTACTGATCATTTGTAAATGAGGAAGTAAATTAGGATTGCGCAGCAGCCTGGGATCGAGATGTATGTTTTTAGGCCTAATCCCAAACCTGTCCCTCCTGGCCACGCACAGTGTTCCTCCTCAGGTTAATCTGCCAGCTGTCCTGTGCGTTGCTGGCCCGAGCTAGTTCTCCCAATCTGAGTTATATAGCTGGGACAAAGTGTTGCTTTCCTCCCAGTCGAGATCCCACGGACCTGCTGGGGGAACTGGAAACCAGGTGGCGTGGGGCGAGACCTTTCCTCCTCCTATTCCTCCTCTCCATTACTCCCTCCATCTCTGGGGGTCTCCAGCTCAGGTTCTCCAGGCCAACAGCAGGTGCTGTCTGAGAACGGACCACACAGGGTAAGTGATTTTTCATAAAAAATATAAAAAAATAATTCAAGAAAATAAAATTACACTGGTCAATGGTTCCATGTCTGCCTGTGGTGGAGGGAGGGATCTTATCAAGCGTTGTTTTATAGGAAACTCTGTCTCCTTCCTTATCCTGAGCTCAGCCATACAAAAGACAGGCATTCCCAGCCTTGTTTCAAAGTGGTGATTAACATTTACGAGCTATGGCTCTAGTGGGCCCTTGGGTTTAATTCAATACTTAATGCATCTGTCTTTATTTTTATTTTTTACGGCTGCGACAAACTATAGCCTACTGGAGACGTGCACAAAAAGTGTTGGTATGACCAAGTATGGGCAGTTGACACACATTTTAAACGAACACGTGGACGAAAGCTCCTCAACTGTTTGATGATCAGTAAGCAGGTTAATGTTTGACAGCGCATTTGATCAGTCTCAAGTAAGTTTGACACTGCGTTTAGGTGAAGGTTGCTGGGAGATGACGGGTATGAGTAGGTAAACACACTGGCAGAAAGCGAAGCAGCACACAGTGGGTGCATGAGCACCGGTTTTCTTTGGCTTCCTGATCATGATAGTCGACGTCAGCCCATAGCCTGAGGGGCTGGAAAAGGGACACCAGCGAATTACCTTTAGTGACCGAGCACCTACAGTAGTGCTTTGGAAACGGGTACAGCAGGAGTCATCAGAAGCTTGACCATGTGCAGAACACAGAGTCCCTCTGCTCTGAACACCCCTATAGAGCAGGCAAATGTAATGCCTTCCAGCAGGGAAGGAGAGAGGAGAGGGAATGAGCGAGGCAAGTGCAGTGTAGTGTGTAGAGCAGACCTGGGTCCAAATAATATCGAAAATCATTCAAATACTTTTAGCATTTGCTTTAGTCTTCCTGCAGTGCCAGATGGACACGGTTTGCCCTTTTGTAACTATGCTATTGGTTCCATTGCACCAGGCAAGCTCTATCGAGACCTCCATAATGAAGTGATTTTAAAATAGTATTTGAACCCAGGTCTGTGATTGTGTAGTGTACAGTGAGGCCCAGGTGTGGACTGGAGTAGTGGACTTTGGCCCTCCATGGGAGCTGGAGGATTAACCAACCAACCGCTCTAATTATTGGTGTAATTGCTAGGAGCTCTGGTAATGTCATGATTAGGGCTTTTCTCATGGCTGGTCTGGCCTGGTGGTGGGTGTGTGGGTAGGAGGCAGTGCCAATGAAGCACCAGACAGGAGAGAATGGAGCCGCTGGCAGCCTATGCCGGGTGTTATAACATTTGTCAGTGTAACACCAAGGTGCTCAGGCCGAGCTGGACAATATTGGCCCTCCTCCAAATGGAGACTGGCTTCCTGTGAGCTAAAATGGGCTGATCAGTTTAGTTCTGTAATGACATCTCTCCGATAGTTCTCTCTCAGACCGTGCTTGTCTGTGGGGACTGGGGATGACTTGTCTCTGGTCATTGTCAAACCCAAAGAGCCCTGTTTCCTTGGCAACAACGGCACAGATTTTGACTGCTTTAATACTATTGGTTCGTGGTCATTATAATAATGAATTTGAGAGAAACTACAGATTTTTTTTTTCTGGACTGAATCATTGAGATGTTTTTCCCCTTCAGATTCTTGAAGAGCCATATGTGTAATGTCTTTCCATGACGTCTGTCTTAGAGCAGTAAATACTATTTTGTGGGCTGAACGTAAAGGGAGAGGGGTTTTAACAAGTGCTGTAGTTGTTTCAGGATTGTGGCCGTTACTCTCCAACTCCCCTTGGGGCACATTTAATGTCAGGGCCTGGCCTGCTATGTTCAAAAACATGCTCAACATATGGAGCCTGGTGTGTTAAACCCATTAACCCCTACTCTACTCTCCTCCTCCTCTCTTGGATACATCTCTGCTCCAGTCAGTTAGCCTCACAGTCTACTCTTTGTCTCTCTGTGACACCCAGAGGCTTTATGTTATACAGATACTGTACAGTAACAAGAGCTTAGTCGTTCTACAGTTACAGTACACAATTTCTGAGTCCGTCTTCCTTCGAGTCGGAGGTGAATGGGTCTAAAATTAGTCCGACAGGCTGATCATAATGCGACGTGGCTGTGCTGGCTGGTGGTGTTGAGGCTGCGTTGCTCTGGCGCTGTGCTCCATTTACTCCCCCCCCCCCCCCCCTGATGGAGCCCTGACTGGGGCTTATCCTGAGATGTCTGGGCTGCAGCATGGGCTGGGCTGGGGATGTGTGAGCCCTGCAGGACGGGTCTGGACCTGGGCCAGTTTGTCAACATCAAGCAGCTTAGCCTCCCCAGATCAAACCCAGGAGCAGGGATAGAGGCCATGGTCAGGACCGACGGGTCGGCTAGAGTTACTTGGGGCAGCCAAGCCAAGCAGCTCCTCATAGGAGTTAGCCTACTTCTCTGACCATGCTCCCGAACCCCTGTGTAGTTGTAATAACATGAACAAAAAGATTTGGGTCTTATTTTTATTTTTTGTGTCGACAAAGCTGAAGTGTAATTGAGGGTGCGTTTTAGGCAGTTGTGGGCTATGTCACAACCTACTTCTGGGGTATTGTAATCTTTCTAGGGAAAGTAAAAACCAGCCCATTCTGTTGCCCAGTGAGCACCACCTGACACTGAAGTCCATAGATGTTGAAATTTGGTCCGTCCGCCCTGGTGTTGATTTCAATATCCAGTCATCCACAGATGTATTTTTTTTTGGGGGGGGAGGCTCTGATAATGGCTCTGAGCTGAGCTCCACATGAAGACCGATTTACTATTACCCCTTCACCCTCTAACCCCCGATCACTCTGTGCTAGGTGACACTTTATATCAGGTGAGTGGTAGTACAAGTCATACTGCATGGGAGACTAGTCTTGGGGATGGTGTGTCTTTTTTATATAGTTTCAGATCTGTATGTCTTCCTTCTATTGAGGCATTGGATGTATGGCGGATTTACAGCTTATCATTGGTGCTTCTGCCTTAAGCCATTTCGTCACGTGTTTGCACAACCATAGTCCGACTTGCAAACAGTTTGAGCACCGTATGTTCATAGATTTGGTGTTCTATACCCTCCTAAAAACTATTGGATTAGCATCGCTGCGGTTTGGATCCTTACCAGTCTTGTGTTGCTTTATCATTTTCACTATAATGCAAATTTGACTCTTGCTCTGATTTTTGTTTTAACCGCTTGAGCTTGTTGAGGTGTTGATGACCTAGTGGTTCTAAGGACAAGGTTGGTAACCGTAACAACCAACCTAGTTTCAAAACCCAGTGCCCCACAACCGGAGGTTACAATGAAATGACGCCTCAACAGTATGTACAGTTGAAGTCGGAAGTTTACATTAAATACATATAGAGCCAGCAGCATACCACCCTGCATACCACTGCTGGCTTGCTTCTGAAGCTGGTCCTGGTCAGTCCCTGGATGGGAGATGCTGCTGGAAGTGGTGTTGGAGCGCCAGTAAGAGGCACTCTTTCCTCTGGTCTAAAAAAATATCCCAATGCCCCAGGGCAGTGATTGGGGACACTGCCCTGTGTCGGGTGCCATCTTTCAATGACTCTCTGAGGTCATTAAAGATCCCATGGCACTTGTCGTAAGAGTAGGGGTGTTAACCCCGGTGTCCTGGCTAAATTCCCAATCTGGTCCTCAAACCATCAGTTTACAATTGGCTAATTCATCCCCCTCTCCCCTGTAACTATTCCCCAGGTCGTTGCTGTAAATGAGAATGTGTTCTCAGTCAACTTACCTGGTAAAATAACAGATAAAATAAACAATACATACACTTTTGGAATCATTAACTCGTTTTTCAACCACTCCACAAATTTTAAGTTAACAAGCTATAGTTTTGGCAAGTCGGTTGGGACATCAACTCTGTGCATGACACAAGTAATTTTTCCAACAATTTGTTTACAGACAGATTATTTCACTTATAATTCACTATCACAATTCCAGTGGGTCAGAAGTTTACATACACTGAGTTGACTGCCTTTATCAGCTTGGAAAATTCCCGAAAATTATGCTTAGAAGCTTCTGATAGGCTAATTGACATCATTGAGTCAATTGGAGGTGTACCTGTGGATGTATTTCAAGACCTACCTTCAAAATCAGTGCCTCTTTGCTTGGCATCATGGGAAAATGAAAATAAATCAGCCAAGACCTCAGGAAAATAAATTGTAGACCTCTACAAGTCTGGTTCATCCTTGGGAGCAATTTCCAAATGCCTGAAGGTACCACGTTCATCTGTACAAACAATAGTGCGCAAGTATAAACACCATGGGACCACGCAGCCATCATACTGCTCAGGAAGGAGACTCGTTCTGTCTCTTAGTGATGAACGTACTTTGGTGCGAATAGTGCAATCCCAGAACAACCGCAAAGGACCTTGTGAAGATGCTGGAGGAAACGGGTACAAAAGTATATATTTTTTGTCTACAGTAAAACGAGTCATGTATCAACATAAAAAAGCCAGACTACGGTTTGAAACTGCACATGGGGACAAAGATTGTACCTTTTGGAGAAATGTCCTCAGTTCTATTTTTGTTTCATCAGAACAGTCTGGCCATAATGACCATCGTTATGTTTGGAGGAAAAAGGGGGAGGCTTGCAAGCCGAAGAACACCATCCCAACTGTGAAGCACGGTGGTGGCAGCATCATGTTGTGGGGGTGCTTTGCTGCAGGAGGGACTGGTGCACTTCACAAAATAGATGGCTTCATGAGAAAGGAAAATTATGTGGATATATTGAAGGAACATCTCAAAACGTCAGTCAGGAAGTTCAAGCTTGGTCGCAAATGGGTCTTCCAAATGGACATTGGCCCCAAGCATACTTCCAAAGGTGTGGCAAAATGGCTTAATGACAACAAAGTCCAGGTATTGAAGTGGCCATCACAAAGCCCTGACCTTAATCCTATAGAACATTTGTGGGCAGAACTGAAAAAGCGTGTGTGAGCAAGGAGGCCTACAAACCTGATTCAGTTACACCAGCTCTGTCAGGAGGAATGGGACAAAATAAAAAAACTTATTGTGGAAGGCTACCCTAAATGTTTGACCCAAGTTAAACAATTTAAAGGCAATGCTACCAAATACTAATTGAGTATATGTAAACTTCTGACCCACTGGGAATGTGATGAAATAAATAAAAGCTGAAATAAATCATTCTCTTTACTATTATTCTGATGTGTATGTAAACTTTCGATTTTCAACTGTAAGTGAGCTAAGCTTTCCTCTCAGTGTAGGTAGGATGGCACACTGTACTTGTTGTCAGTGTGTGTGTGTTACGGACCTGTGTTCAAATCCGTGTATTTGAGTATCTGTTATTTAAAATAATTTGAGTATTTCCAAACGCATTAAAATATTCAACTACTTGTCTTTTCAAATCAAAAGATATCTCAATAAATACTTTGAATGTTTGAACGTAATTGAGATATTTTAAATAATATTTGAACCACGAGCCCGTGTCCACAAAGCATCTCAGAAATGTATTTTTAAAACCTGTTTCAAGACAACAACAAAAATCCCAGCTCAGAGTAGGTTTTAGAATGTTGTTAAGACAATGCCCTGACAAAATCTGAGCCAGGAGTAAAATAAACTCCTAAAAGTTTCTCGGCTCGTAATCACAACAGTTTGAGATACTGCAAAGGAAAGTTAGTGACGACACTCATTGACATTGGTTATTCCCCATCATTTGCAGCAATCTGTGACCTCTCGTCCATAGCACGCTTCAGACAACCACGGTGAATGTGACTGTACATCAAATGTTGCAACGGTCAGGGACGGACTGGGACCAGAAATCGTCTCTGGCATTGCTATCATACCACCTCATTTATTGCCTCGAGGGAAACGGTGATCATTTTCCGCAAATCTCCCAATTTAGACAGGCCCATTGGGATGACAATGGACCAGCCCATCTGGCAGAATTTCCCAATGGCCAGTCCATCCCTGGTAAAACGTTTGATATCATTTTCACCTGACATGATCACTACTCTTAATTATGGCCTAATATGTTGGCATGCTGCTTTTGTATTTCTTTTTAACCAATTCTGATGCTTGTTAAAAGTCTAATTTTGATCATATTACATATCAACACGTCACTCCCGTTTAACAACTCCAAATCACTTTGGCACAGTAGGCATCAAGTCACTTGCCTTTATTGCATACTGTACAACGTTTGAAAGGTATCATTTTCATCTAACACAATCAAAGAAACAAAATGGGTTTATCAGCCTAGTGGTTTCAAGTATTCAGGCATATCGTTGTCAAAATTGCAAGAGACACTGTCGCATGTAAGTCTAGATTATTAATGTTTTGATCATGAAGAAATATCAAAACATTATTTGAACAACTCCAATGCAATTGCATGTGTGGCAGGAACCACTGACTCGCTGCATTTTTCTGTTATCAAGACACCTGCTGGTAACTGGTTAGGACCGCTCCATGAGGGTGTCCGAAATATGTCAACTAAGTGGGACTATTATGGTGCTTCATGCATAGCTTTTATTCTTACTCATACGGTTCGGAGTAAAGGATCTCTATTCTCAGCACTTACGACCTAGAGTCCTATAGGTGTGGTTGAGGTCTCTTCTCCAGCTCTAGGCTGTTTAGTGTCAGGGGAAGCCTGTCCTGGCCTGTACTGAAAAGAGAGCTCATGCCATGGCTACCTAGCTAGTTTCCATGTTGCTAGGCCTAGAATATATTATGAGTGGCTTTTTGTTTGACGAATCAAGAGAATTCATCTGTGGTGATATTGGATTCTCTGCTTTGCCATTTAGTAGTTACTTTCCGTTGACTTCGGTTAATAAGTAGCCAAACCCTCAGCTAATGGTCTAAAATGTGAGGTTTTTAGTGTATTTGCTCAATTCAGGTCCTAGCCACTCTCTTCCATTAACTAGAACCGTTTTGGTGTCCTGTTAAGACTATGTGCAGCTAGCTACTCTTAATGTTGCTGCTTACTGCCAGGCAAGAGCCTAGAGGGTGGACAGACAGACAGACTCACCATGTGAAAAGGACACACATTTCGTTCTGTTTTCATCCTGGGCTCAGTCAGTGAATAACAGCACTTGCGTAAGCAGAATAACTGCCATACTAGCAAAATCTATTTAAAAAATTGCTGCTCAGAACTGCTACTCAGAGTCATTAAATAAATTGCATAATAATCAAATGGAAATGATTTAGATGCTATGTAGAGCTATAAATGTCTTTGAGCAAGAGTGTTCATTGACCTCCACTGAAAAGTCCAATGTGCCCTCCTTAGTTTCACAGTGCGGACTTGCAAGAGGGAGATGCAATCCCAGGGTAACTGAGTGTGAGGGGATTGTTTCTTGGCGTGGGGTAAGGTAGGTCTGGTCTGGTTGCTGCTGGGTTCACTGGGTTCACCATCCACAGTCTCCGAGCACAGCAGAGGGAGAGAGGGAGGGGGCTAGGAAGTGAACAGAGACTTAGACCAGCTCTGACCAGTGTCTGTCTGTCTGTCAGTGACTGCACGGTTGGGGCCTCCGGCTCTAGCAGGATGTCACCTGGAAAAGAGAGCATCATCCTGATATTACATTTTCAATTTGGAATTCTTCCCTTCGTCTGAAGTGTAAATGCTTTTTAAATGGGGAAAGCCCACAGATGAAAACGGGACAGCAATTTCCTGTTGTCTTTTGTGACATTCTTCTTCGTTTTTGTTCAGTTTGGTTCATGTATTACAGAATGTAGGCTAAAGTGGTATGATGTCTGAGAAAATGTGAGACCGACTCTAAGAACGTCCATAGAATGTCTAGGGGTTTGTTCAGTTGGGACCTCAGTACTTCCCTTTGAATGTGGCCCTTAACCTGTTTTTTTTTTGACTGCACCTAGCCTACGTCAGTATGTACGTCAATGTAAATTGTCCGGTGGTGATTTTTCTGAATTGTTCAGCAGTCTAATGGCTTGGACGTAGAAGCTGTTGAGGAGCCTTTTGGTACTAGACTTGGCGCTCTGGTACCGCTTGCCGTGTAGTAGCAGAGAAAACAGTCTAACTTGGGTGACTGGAGTCTGACAATTTTATGGGCTTTCTTCTGAAACCGCCTATGGTATAGGTTCTGGATGGCAGGAAGCTTGGCCCCAGTGATGTACTGGGCTGTTCGCACTACCCTCTGGAGTGCCTTACGGTCAGATGCCGAGCAGTTGCCATACCAGGTGGTGATGCAACCGGTCAGGATGCTCTCGATGGTGCAGCTGTAGAACCTTTTGAGGATCTGAGACCCACTCAATCTTTTCAGTCTCCTGAGGGGGAAAAGGTTTTGTCGTGCCCTCTTCACGACTATCTTGGTATGTTTGGGCCATGATAATTTGTTGGTGATGTGGACACCAAGGAACTTTAAACTCTCGACCCGCTCTACTATAGCCCCGTCGATGTTAATGGGGGCCTGTTCGGCCAGCCTTTTCCTGTAGTCCACGATCAGCTCCTTTGTCTTGCTCACATTGAGGGAGAGGTTTTTGTCCTGGCACCACACTGCCAGTTCTGACCACCTCCCTATAGGCTGTCTCATTGTTATCGGTGTCAGCAAACTTAATGATGGTGTTGTAGTCGTGTTTCACACCGCAGTCATGGGTGAACAGGGAATACAGGAGGGGACTAAGTACACACCCCTGAGGGGCCCAAGTGTTAAGGATCAGCGCGGCAGACGTGTTGTTGTCTTCTCTTACCATCTGGGGGCGGCCCATCAGGAAGTCCAGGATCCAGTTGCAGAGGGAGGTGTTTAGTCCCAGAGTCCTTAGCTTAGTGATGAGCTTCGTGGGCACTATGGTGTTGAACGCTGAGCTGTTGTCAATGAACAGCATTCTCACATAGGTGTTCCTTTTTGTCCAGGTGAGAAAGGGCAGTGTGGAGTGCGATTTTGAGATTGCGTCATCTGTTGTACAGTGTGGAGTGCGATTTTGAGATTACGTCATCTGTTGTATGCGAATTGGAGTGGGTCTAAGGTGACGTGGGCCATGACCAGCCTTTCAAAGCACTTCATGGCTACCGACGTGAGTGCCACGGGGCGGTAATCATTTAGGCAGGTTACCTTCACTTCCTTGGGCACAGGGACTATGGTGGTCTGCTTGAAACATGTAGGTATTACAGACTCGGTCAGGGAGAAGTTGAAAATGTCAGTGAAGACAATTGACAGTCTGCACATGCTTTGAGTATACATCCTGGTAATCCGTCTGGCCCAGCGGCTTTGTGAATGTTGACCTGTTTAAAGGTTTTGTTCACATCGGCTACTGAGCGTTATCACACAGTCATCCAGAACAGCTGGTGCTCTCGTGCATGCTTCAGTGTTGCTTGCCTCGAAACAAGCATAAAAGGCATTTCGCTCGTCTGGTAGGCTCGTGTCACTGGTCAACACACGTCTGGGTTTCCCTTTGTAGTCCGTAATAGTTTTCAAGCCCTGTCACATCCGACAAGCGTCAGTGCCGGTGTAGTAGGATTCAATCTTAATCCTGTATTGACGCTTGGCTTGTTTGATGGTTCGTCTGAGGGCATAGCAGGATTTCTTATTAGCGTCCGGATTAGTCTTCTGCACCTTAAAAGCGGCAGCTCTTGCCTTTAGCGCGATGCGGGATGTTGCCTGTAATCCATGGCTTCTGGTTGGGATATGTACGTACAGTCACTGTGGGGACGACGTCATCGATGCACTTATTGATGAAGCCGATGACTGAGGTGGTGTATTCCTCAATGCAATTGGAAGAATCCCGGAACATATTTCAGTCTGTGCTAGCAAAACAGTCCTGTGGTGTAGCATCCGCGTCATCTGACCACTTCCGTATTGAGCAAGTCACTGGTACTTCCTGCTTTAGTTTTTGCTTGTAAGCAGGAATCAGGAATATATAATTATGGTAAGATTTGCCAAATGGAGGGCGGGGGAAAGCTTTGTTTGCATCTCTGTATGTGGGTTAAAGGTGGTCTAGGATTTTATTTTTTTTCCTGGTTACACAATTTCCCTGCTTGCACAATTTCCCTGCTTGCACAATTTTGTAAAACTGATTTAAGTTTTCCTGCATTAAAGTCCCCGGCCGCTAGGAGCGCCGCTTCTGGGTGAGCATTTTCTTCTTTGCTTATGTTTTTATAGCGTTGGTTGAGAGCGGTCTTAGTGCCAGCTTCGCTTTGTGGTGGTAAATGGACAGCTACGAATAATACAGAGTGCGGTCGAAAGCTTATCGTAAGGGTACTCTACTTCAGGAGAACAATACCTCGAGACTTCTTTAATATTAGACATTTCGCACCAGCTGTTATTGACATAAAGACACATACCCCCACTACCGGTGGGTGGAAAATCCCGCCAGCTCTATATTGTCCGTTTCTTCGTTCAGCCATGTCTCGGTGAAACATAAGATGTTGCTGTTTTTAATGTCCCGTTGGTAGGATAATCTTAATATTAGGTCATCAATTTTATTTTCTAACCATTAGCAATAATGTTAGCAAGACGAATGGAAGGCATTGGGAGTCCACTCGCTCGCCTCCGGATTCTCAGAAGGATCCCCAATCTACGTCCCCTTTTCTGGCGTCTTTTCTTCACGCAAAAGGCATGGATCTGGGCCTGTTCCGATGAAAGCAGGATATCCTTCTCGTCGGACTCGTTAAAGGAAAGGTTTCTTCCAGTCTGCGATTGAGTAATCGCTTTTCTGATGTCCAGAAGTTATTTCCGGTCATAACAGACGGTAGCAGCAACATTATGTACACTAAGTTCCGCAAAAAAAAAAAAAAAATGCACAATTTGGTTGGGAGAATGTAAAACGTCAGCCATGGTCTTCGGCGCCATCTTGGTTCAGTAGCGTATATGATGATTGCACATGAGTGGGTGTGTGTAGAGCCAGTGTAAATACAGTGCCTTGCGAAAGTATTCGGCCCCCTTGAACTTTGCGACCTTTTGCCACATTTCAGGCTTCAAACATAAATATATAAAACTGTATTTTTTTGTGAAGAATCAACAACAAGTGGGACACAATCATGAAGTGGAACGACATTTATTGGATATTTCAAACTTTTTTTAACAAATCAAAAACTGAAAAATTGGGCGCGCAAAATTATTCAGCCCCCTTAAGTTAATACTTTGTAGCACCACCTTTTGCTGCGATTACAGCTGTATGTCGCTTGGGGTATGCCTCTATCAGTTTTTCACATCGAGAGACTGACATTTTTTCCCATTCCTCCTTGCAAAACAGCTCGAGCTCAGTGAGGTTGGATGGAGAGCATTTGTGAACAGCAGTTTTCAGTTTTTTCCACAGATTCTCGATTGGATTCAGGTCTGGACTTTGACTTGGCCATTCTAACACCTGGATATGTTTATTTTTGAACCATTCCATTGTAGATTTTGCTTTATGTTTTGGATCATTGTCTTGTTGGAAGACAAATCTCCGTCCCAGTCTCAGGTCTTTTGCAGAATCCATCAGGTTTTCTTCCAGAATGGTCCTGTATTTGGCTCCATCCATCTTCCCATCAATTTTAACCATCTTCCCTGTCCCTACTGAAGAAAAGCAGGCCCAAACCATGATGCTGCCACCACCATGTTTGACAGTGGGGATGGGGTGTTCATGGTGATGAGCTGTGTTGCTTTTACGCCAAACATAACGTTTTGCATTGTTGCCAAAAAGTTCAATTTTGGTTTCATCTGACCAGAGCACCTTCTTCCACATGTTTGGTGTGTCTCCCAGGTGGCTTGTGGCAAACTTTAAACAACACTTTTTATGGATATCTTTAAGAAATGGCTTTCTTCTTGCCACTCTTCCATAAAGGCCAGATTTGTGCAATATACGACTGATTGTTGTCCTATGGACAGATTCTCCCACCTCAGCTGTAGATCGCTGCAGTTCATCCAGAGTGATCATGGGCCTCTTGGCTGCATCACTGATCAGTCTTCTCCTTGTATGAGCTGAAAGTTTAGAGGGACGGCCAGGTCTTGGTAGATTTGCAGTGGTCTGATACTCCTTCCATTTCAATATTATCGCTTGCACAGTGCTCCTTGGGATGTTTAAAGCTTGGGAAATCTTTTTGTATCCAAATCCGGCTTTAAACTTCTTCACAACAGTATCTCGGACCTGCCTGGTGTGTTCCTTGTTCTTCATGATGCTCTCTGCGCTTTTAACGGACCTCTGAGACTATCACGGTGCAGGTGCATTTATACAGAGACTTGATTACACACAGGTGGATTGTATTTATCATCATTAGTCATTTAGGTCAACATTGGATCATTCAGAGATCCTCACTGAACTTCTGGAGAGAGTTTGCTGCACTGAAAGTAAAGGGGCTGAATAATTTTGCACGCCCAATCTTTCAGTTTTTGATTTGTTAAAAAAGTTTGAAATATCCAATAAATGTCGTTCCACTTCATGATTGTGTCCCACTTGTTGTTGATTCTTCACAAAAAAATACAGTTTTATATCTTTATGTTTGAAGCCTGAAATGTGGCAAAAGGTCGCAAAGTTCAAGGGGGCCGAATACTTTCGCAAGGCACTGTATGTGCATATGTGTGTGTGTGAGCAGATACTGGAGTGAGTGTTTTTTGTGTTAGAGTCTCAGTGTTTTGGGGCTCTGTGAGTGTGCATGAGCCTGAGACGGTGCAAGAATAAAATACAAAGGTCAACTCAGTCCGTGGAGCTATTTAGTTAGCAATTCAGAAGTCTTATGGCATGGGGGTATAAGCTGTTCAGGAGCCTTGTGGTGTCAGACTTGCTGTGAGAAGTCTATAGCTTGGGTGGTTGGTGTTTAATTTTTAAAAATTATTTTCCGGGCCTTCCTCTCACACTGCCTGATATTGAGATCCTGGAAGGCAGGGAGCTCGGCCTGAGTGATGTAATAATAGCCTAGTAGCCAAACAGGCTATGCTATGCTATGTAATGCAGCTTAAAGTAGTGAACGTTCCTATCTGCTTTTAGTATGTAAGTCTCTGCAATAAACCCACTCAAGGTACCCATGCAACTCCGGTCACTCTAAGATTAAATTTCCAGATGAACATTTGGCAGAGGGGTAGATCCAATAGCGGAGATGACTACAAATGCCTGGTTTGCCGTATTGTACATTGGTCTTCCTTATTCTTTTATTTTTTTTGTATTGGCGTTAGCACAGCATACATGATCCTAATGTTTGTTTCAAGACAACAGCAAACTGAAAAAGATTGTGCTGATTTTATTGGTGCATTGAACAATGTTGCGCTCTGTAGTTTAAAAACTCTGTGGATAGTGCTAAAACAATGACGTCATCTTTATGCACATCCTGCAAATATTGCTTTTATCACAAACTGAACGATTATTAACCCCACTACTGAGTCTTTTGAGTCAGTAAATGTGACAGAACCAATGGCATGGCCTTATGTTTCCATCCCTAGGGTTGGCTCTAGCACTAACTCTGTTTACTAGGCTGGGGCCTCATTTATCAACAGGTGAGTACATGTATTACTAAATTCGGGCCTAGATGGAGATTCTAGGATTTGCGTGCGCCACAAATGATTGGGATTTAACATAAATCAGAGCCATATTATATTTGTGCGGTCGTGAACAAGCACTGCATCCCCGCCTGAGAACGCCCTCCATTCACTTTTTTATGGTAACACAAACTTGCTCATTTTTTGTATGATTTTAGAGATGTAACTGGGCCATGATAGTTCCTAAAAGAAAGCGCAATGGCAAATCTGATCACATTTCTGTCGAGGTGGGAGTGTTGCAGTGACTTTTCCAAATGAAAAAATGCATGCCGCCTAGCGAGTGCCTACGCTGGCCCCGCGTTCTGCAAGATCGATTGTCCTTTAAAACAATTTAAGAGTAAACGCCACAGCCCACACTTCTATGCACAAATACTATTTTTTTAATATATTTAATATGTATATTTAATATGTTCATCAGAACATGATTGTGTTTCTATCTGCCTTGGTATAGGCTCTGAAATGGAATAGTCCAGGCTATGATGCCGCGCTCCTTATATCGCACAGCAATACTGTAGCCTACGCTTCCTGTCAAGGCTACTGGTCTATTTACTTTCGATCATGCTTGGCTGTTGAATGAGCGATTTTGATAAATGGTAGATTTGAGATTTGCGTGGATATACACACACTTTCCGGTCAAGTTCAACATTTTATAAATACCAACCTTGCAGGAAAACTGGCACATGCAAGGTTTTAGAGTATTTTTGTGTGTGCACGGGCCTTGATAAATGAGGTCCCTGGTCCCATATTTGTTTGCAGTCTTCTCAGCTCTTATTGTTGTTGCGTTAGCTTACGCAGTTTTGCTAATCTGGTACCAGGCTCAGATCTCCTTAGCAGCTGTTTCCTCTTGACAATGTTAAGAGTTATCTGTTCCTCCCTTATAACTGTAGACTGCCACATCTGTTGGTAGTTACCCTCCATGCTTAGGACAATATCATTTGATTTGAGTTAGTGTATTTACATGTTTTACAGGGACAGTGCGCATTAATCAACGTTTCAGTAAAAGTGACGGTTTTAACCAGCCGGCTAATTTTAACCCACAGTCCCTGGGCAGGTTATTTAAAAACAATTACAATAACAATACAGACAAACAACGAGCAGTGAGCACATGCAGAGCAACATAGGACAAGCAACACGTATACTTGTTTTTGATAGCTCGGAATGATTTGTTGTGTATACTCTTCACGTTCACTGATGTGGGGCCTAGTCTTATCTATGGCCTTATCGACACCGGTGATTTTGCACTGTGACGATTGTCATCACAAGTTTGCTCTATTTGTACAATCTGGAATTATATAATTAGCCTAGCAGGCAGCCTGCAGAGAGGAGGGATTCCTCAAATGGAAAAGAAGGGGAGTATAAATTGAGGCATGACCAAGGCTCTTCCCCCTGGGTGGAATGGAAAAGAGAAATCCGAGACCTTTAAACTTGGAATCCGTAATGGTGAAACAGCCACGTCTGTTTGCGATATTACAACAACAACAAACACAGTTTTTTTTTCTCTCCCTCTGACACCATTGCACGTGTGATGGAATTATGTTTACAATGTTACACGGCGCTCCTCAGCGCGGCAACATAAAGGATACCAGTGGTGGGGTGTTCCCCCACTACTGCTGAATCGGTCTTTAAGGCAGGGATTGACATTCAGGTCTGAATTCTTTTTGGGTTGCCCTAAGATTATGATCGGTTAGGGTTAGGGGTTTGAATCAGAGATATCAGCACTGGAGTTCACTCAAAGCAGGCTCAATTTACCGTAAATGGTCTGTTTTTTTACTTAAACAATGGGGAGGAACCAGAAAAATCATTAACGAAATTGCTGGGGGTGTGTGTGTGTTCTTCCACTGCCTTTGGGAGAGGGAAAAACAAGCAACCTCATGTTTGCTTATTTCCTATGATAAGAATAAAGGCCGGAAACAATATTTCTTCAGCTCCATGCTGTGTTTATTTATTCCAAGGAGGGATCCGAGAGTGAGGGTTGTTATGGCCATGGTGGTAGACTAAGGCCTGCCGGGGACCCAGATAGAGATCAGACAAGCAGAGCAGCTCCATGGGTCTATATGTCGACTACGACCGGCTGCACTGTTGTTCACACCTCTATTAGACTGCCTTCTGTTAGTCCCTGTAGTAATTTACCTGCACAGTAAACAAGAGGAATGGGTACATTCCACACCGGGCACAGATGTCAGTTCAACGTCTAGTTTTTACATTTACATTTGATTGAGTTGTCAACTAAAATCACAATGTCATTGGATTTAAATGAAAAGTTTGGATTTTTGCAAATCCAAAAAGTTTTCCAGGTTGGTTCAATGTCATCACAGATTATTTTTTATTTTTTTGGGGGGAGGGGGGGATTCTACCAGTTTTTGCACAGTGTGTTCTCTCTTCTGACATGTATTTAGGTGGTTATTCTGATCCGGGAATATCATTATTCAAAAGGGCTGATGTAACATAGGCCTAAGCTATATGTTTTTTTTGTCATGAGGAACTGTAAGGGTTATTTTTCCATATCTGTTAGAAGGACATGGTATGTAGTGTGTATTTGGTGTTGATATAAGACTCAACTGTTTTCCTGATCAGGGCTTCCCCTTTCCTCTCTCTCTTCCTGCTCCTTTGTCCTACTACTAGTGCTCTTCACTACTGGTCTGGGTGGTGCTACATGTTTACATCAAGCCTCTGGAAAATTCTAGTTTACTGTATTCTCTAATATGTTGGTTAGGATTCAGATATTAAGGTCACTCATCCTCTTCCTTTAGGACTGTCGTGTGTGTAGATTAACGTGGTCTATTCCATAGGATCAGTCAGTTTATTTTATTTTTGTTAACCTTTTATTTAACTAGGCAAGTCAGTTCAGAACAAATTCTTATTTACAATGACGGCCTAACGCGGACGACGATGGCCCAATGGGACCCCCAATCACGGCCAGTAGTGTGATACAGCCTGGAATCGAACCAAGGTCTGTAGTGACACCTCTAGCACTGAGATGCATTGCCTTAGACCACTGTGCCACTCAGGAGCCCAAACATATCCTCTGGTTTAGACCAGAGGATTTTGTTTTTTTTGTTTAGATAAATGCTCAGAGGACGAAAAGAGTCACTTAACTAATTAACCCAGGAATGAAGCGTAATGCAGAAAACTATCGATTGTACAGTACCAGTCAAAAGTTTGGACACACATACTCATTCAAGGGTTTTTCTTTATATGTACTCTTTTCTACACTGTAGAATAATAGGGAAGATGTCAAAACTATGAAATATCACATATGGAGTCATGTAAGTAACCAAAAAAGTGTTAAACAAATCAAAAATGTATTTTAGATTCTTCAAAGTAGCCACCCTTTGCCTTCATGACAGCTTTGCACACTCTTGGCATTCTCTCAACCAGTTTCACCTGGAATGCTTTTCCAACAGTCTTGAAGGAGTTCCTACATAAGCTGAGCACTTGTTGGCTGCTTTTCCTTCACTCTATGGTCCAACTCATCCCAAACCATATCGATTGTGTTGAGGTCGGGGGACTGTGGGGGCCAGGTCATCTGATGCAGCACTCCATCACTCTCCTTCTTGGTCAAATAGCCCTTACACAGCCTGGAGGTGTGTTGGGTCATTGTCCTGTTGAAAAACAAATGACAGTCCCAATAAGCGCAAACCAAATGGGATGGCGTATCGCTGCAGAATTCTTTGGGAGCCATGCTGGTTAAGTGTGCCTTGAATTCTAAATAAATCAGACAGTGTCACCACTAAAGCACCATCACACCACCTCCATGCTTTACTGTGGGAACCACACATGCAGAGAGCATCCATTAATCTTCTCTGCATCTCACAAAGACACGACTCCTCAGACCAAAGAACAGATTTCCACTGGTCTAATGTCCATTGCTCATGTTTCTTGGCCCAAAAAAGTCTCTTCTTATTGGTGTCTTTTAGTAGTCGTTTCTTTGTAGCAATTCGAGCATGAATGCCTGATTCACGCAGTCTCCTCTGAAAAGTTGATGTTGAGATGTCTGTTACTTGAACTCTGAAGCATTTATTTGGGCTGCAGTTTCTGAGGCCGAGAACTCGAATGAACTTATCCTCTGCAGCAGAGGTAACTCTGGGTCTTCCTTTCTTGTGGCGGTCCTCATGAGAGCCTGTTTCATCATAGTGCCTGATTGTTTTTGCAACTGCACTTGAAGAAACTTTACTAGTTCTTGAAATGTTCCGCATTGACTGACATTCATGTCTTAAAATAATGATGGACTGTCGTTTCTCTGCTCATTTGAGCTGTTCTTGCCATAATATGGACTTAGCCCTATTTGGTAAAAGACCATCTTCTGTATACCACCACTACCTTGTCACAACACAACTGATTGGCTCAAAAGCATTAAGAAGGAAATAAATTCCACAAATTAACTTTTTACAAGGCACACCTGTTAATTTAAATGCATTCCAGGTGACTACCTCATGAAGCTGGTTGAGAGAATGCCAAGAGTGTGCAAAGCTGTCATCAAAGCAAAGGGTGGCTACTTTGGAGAATCTCCAATCTCAAATATATTTAGATTATTTTTTTGGTTACTACATGATTCCATATGTGTTAGTACATAGTTTTGGTGTCTTCACTATTATTCTACAATGTATGAAAATAGTAAAAATAAAGGAAAACCCCTTGAATGAGTAGGTGTGTCCAAACTTTTGACTGGTATGTGTACATAAGTCTAAAAGCTTAACATGAACCTATATGGAGGAAGGTTTTACTTACTCACCTCTTTTCTTTGTTGACATGCATTGTTCATAATTTGTAAAAACTGACTTTTAAAATGGTTTAGTGGGGCAGCCAGAAGAGGAGTGCATCGCTTCACCTCACACTCCAGCAACATTTCCCATGTAACAACAAAGCCTGTGTGAACAGTTAAATATTGCCGTTATTGTTCGTATACTGTAATGTAACACGCAGCCTAACCCTCATATCTCTCTCTGTCCTGCAGCTTGGGTGGGCTCCCTCTCCATGGGGATGATCTTCTTCTGTTCTCCCATCGTCAGCGTCTTCACAGACTTGCTGGGCTGCAGGGTGACAGCTGTGGGCGGAGCCGCCGTGGGCCTGGTGGGACTGCTGGCCAGCTCCTTCGTCACGTCAGTACTTGTATAGCTACCCTCCTCATCAGCCATTCTGATGTGTTGTGTCTAAACGTTATCAGGTGTTTGTGTGTGTGTGTGTGTGATACAGGATGTACAGGAGCTCAGCCTGCTCTCATGTCCTCTATTTCTAGACCTCTCACGAGATGGCATAATACCAAACTCTCAACCATTTTAATCTACGTACATGCATGCTTACACTACTACCACAATAACAAAAATAATAATAATAATAATAGTTGGCTCTGTGTCAGTCAGTAAGGCTATTGCCTGACTTTGAACAACACCTAGAAAATCCCCCTTTGGATCTGTTCTCTGGGTGGTCTTTTTTTTTTTTCATATAATTTTTGTCACACAAAATAACTCTAGCTTTTTTTAAAACCCATTATCTGTCTACTAAATGAAGGGAACATTTATTACAGGTGACATATCACTGGGTCAAAGTAGGAAGTACAGTGAAAGTATTGTTAAATGCAATAAATGAATACCACAGCTGCGTTTTTATCTAGGGTTATCCCCGCAGTGGCGTGACAAGTGAGTAAACATTAACGCTCTTGTCTTGATGATCGTAGCACTCTGAGAGACCTGTCATTAGCGCTGGCCTAGAAGCAGCTCCAACTCACCCCTGACCTCTCTCACTGATCTATTTATCCAGGATTAGTGATGTGCTAACGGTAACCTTGGTTAGAGCGTTGGGCCAGTAACCGACAGGTTGCTAGAGCGACTCCCTGAGCTGACACGGTAAATATCTGTGACTTGCTTAGTTAAATAAAGGTTGAAATAAAAAAACGAGGACCGTGAAGTAAACAAACACTGTCAGCATAGTGAGTGTACACACCCTGGGAGCGAGGCTGTAACTGATACCCTCCAGGTGTTGGAAGTTGGACCAGGCTAGCAAGTTCACAGCAGCTCCATTATCTTCACCCTGGTGTTTTGGTTCAAGTCAGACTTGAGAACTTGTTTTGCCAGAACCTCTGAGTCAAGTGCATAGAGCTTTGTTTTTTTTTCTCTGTGTGTGAAATTTTAAGCCGGTATAAACATGACTGTGGGGAACTCCCATCCTATCCTGTCTCTCTTCTACTCTCTGAACCCACAGATCCCTGGGTCCCATGTACTTCACCTACGGCATCGTGTTCGCCACCGGCTGCTCCTTCGCCTACCAGCCCAGCCTGGTGATCCTGGGACACTACTTCAAGAAGCGCCTGGGCCTGGTCAACGGCATCGTGACGGCCGGCAGCTCTGCCTTCACCGTCACCCTGCCCTTCCTCCTGTCCGGCCTGCTGGAGAAGGTGGGCCTGCAGAACACCATGAGGCTCCTCAGCATCCTCATGTTCATCCTCATGCTGGCTGGGTTAACCTACACTCCCCTGCTGCCCAAGCCTGTCAGCAGCAACAAGCCAGGTAGCCGCTGCCCGCCCATGAGCAAGGTGTTCAACGTCAACATCTGGAAGTCTCTGGGCTACCGGATCTGGGCCTTTGGCATCCCGGCAGCTCTCTACGGATACTTTGTGCCTTACGTTCACCTGGTGAGTTGTTTTGTTTTTCAGTGGTGATGTGTACTATTGGTGTGTTTTTGTTTTCGTTACTCCGGTCTCGCTGTGTTAAAGATTACTGACATGTGGCAAGAAATAACAGAAGTAGAAACGCGGCATACAAACGTGGCAGTGTGGAACATGTGGGGTTGATTTCTGTGTCCACTGTCCATCATATTCTCTATTTCTCTCATGGTGTATTTTGGACATTGGCTCTGGGTAACTCAGTTGACAGTAATAGCCAGGGGTTATTGGTTAGTAGATCTAGAGCAGGGGATCTCTGCCAGTAGCTTGCTGCCCACCTATGAGTAGCTCGCCAAGCAAATCTGAAAGTATATCCCAAACTGTAAAAAAACATTATCCTACCCCTAGTTAACCCCTATTGGCTTAAAACGCCAAAATGTAACACATCTGCCAATACATTTCCATCAATATTGCCTCTGTCGGTTTGGGGCACACATTTGTTTTTGACGCCGTATGTTGCCAGTTAGCGATGCTAATGATAAGGTCTTGTGGGTAGACCGTAAGACTTTCCCCAAAAACCTTCTCAATTAAATGTAAACGTCAAAAGTAGGCTTACTTCACTGAACTATAAATCATGATTTATTTGTATCAATTGGGTGGCCATTTTTCTACAAACTGTGCCACGATGTGCTGCAGAAGTAGTCCTAACAGCAGAAACATCGCTGGACCATCTTTCACATTTGCTCACAAAAAAAGGGAAATGTGAAAAAGGAAATTGCACCACCGTCTAGGCCTATATACAGTGCATTCGGAAGGCATTCAGACCTCTTGACTTTTTCCACATTTTATGTTACAGCCTTATTCTAAAGTGGATAAAAAATATAAAAAATTATCTCAATAAACACACAATACCCCATAATGACAAAGCAAAAACAGGTTATTAGACATTTTGGCAAGTGTATAAAAAATGGAAAAATATCACATTTATGTAAGTATTCAGACCCTTTACTCAGTACTTTGTTGAAGCACCTTTGGCAGCGATTACAGCCTCGAGTCTTCTTGGGTATGATGCTACAAGCTTGGCACACCTGTATTTGGGGAGTTTCTCCTGTTCTTCTCTGCAGATCCCCTCAGGCTCTGTCAGGTTGGATGGGGAGCGTCGCTGCACAGCTATTTTCAGGTCTCTCCAGAGATGTTCGATTGGATTCAAGTCTTGGTGGTTCCAAACTTCATCCACTTAAGAAGGATTGAGGTCTTGGACACAATCCTGTCTCTGCTCTACGGACAATTCCTTCGACCTCATGGCTTAGTGATATCTGACATGCGCTGTCAACTGTGGGACCTTATATAGACAGTTGTGTGCCTCTCCAAATCATGTCCAATCATTTGAATTTACCACAGGTGGACTCCAAGTTGTAGAAACATCTCAAGGATGATCAATGGAAAGGATCCACCTAAGCTCAATTTCGATTCTCCTCGCAAAAGGTCTAAATGCTTAGGTAAATAAGTTTTTTTTGTAATATTTTTTAAAAATGTGCAAACATTTCTAATAACCTGTTTTTGCTTTGTCATTATGTGTAGATTTAGTTTTTTTTCATCCATTTTAGAATAAGGCTGTAACGTAACAAAATGTGGAAAAGTCAAGTGGTCTGAATACAACACACCCCAGTAACCCTTCCCACTACTTTGACCCCAACAGCTCCTACACCAGGCCGTTGGTCTGGGAAGCTGTGATTTAATTATTGACATGGATTCAGAACATTCATTTTCCTTGTTTCTTTATTAATAATTGCAATGTTGAGAGTAGTAAAAAACTGAAGAAAAATAAAACCGAGAACTGAATTCTGGAAAATACTAAAGGTAATTTTACTGGGGCCTGTCAGGCCAAATACTGTTTATTAACTATTATTTACCAGGTATATAGACAGAAAACACATATATTGCACACCCAGAACACGGGGAAGAGCTGCAGGGTATGGGAGAAGTGAACAATGTGCCTATTCAAAGGCTATAAAATAAATGAGTAGCTTGCGACATGTTTCGTTTTTTTAAAGTAGCTCTCGTGCTAGAAAAGTTTGGAGACCCCTGATCTCAAGCTTCACAAGCACAAATACAAAAACGCACATTATCAAATGTGGAAGGTCAGGAGAGGGGAAGCCTACATGGCCTCAAGGACCTGTGTCACTGTTTTTGAGTTGGAGTTTTTGTTTCCTTCCTTCCTATGGCATGAGAGTTGTTTTTAAACATCTCTCCTGACCTTTGGCCTGTTGCTGCTCGGTTCAACTGAGTTACCGTATCATAAGCGTTTAGTCATAAAGCAACTCATTTTGAACACTGCATGTCAAAATTTGAAATGCTACTATGACATAGGCTTGTCAGACTTAGACACACACATCATTTTTTTTTTTCTGTCAGCTTATGTTAAATGTTTGTCTTCAAAATGGTACAAATGTATAAAATACAAGCCCTGCTTACACATCACATACTGGACTGTTAATCTGTGGTGCCATAACAGTCCTAGATAGAATACGGTTTAGTCTTGTATTTTACGGTACACATTATACCAAAGACAGAGCCTGTAGTCTCTTCCCACAGTCACTGTATGAACCATGACAAGCAAAACTAAAGTGCTTCAGACCTGACTGGAAGATAGTTGTAATTTGTTGTTTTATTTGAAAATACCAAGTTTATAAATACTCTAGCTTGAATATGGCGTTTCAACTGAAAGGCAACTATTTTCTTTGTTATTCAGATACAGGTCTCAGGAAAAACTCTCGTAAAACCAAATACTGTTTGACGGTATTTGAATATATGCCTTGAAAAAATATTTGTATTTGATGGCTTCCAAATATTTAATAACCAAGAACGACATTAGTTCTAGTTATTACAACAGCAACATTATTGTTACTAGGACGTTAGATTGCAATTTCTAATGGAATTATTATGTACGTGGAATAAGGAACAGTCACTTCACAGTAGTTACAAAAACTTTCAACTCATTGTCATGGAATTAAAATGAAATGACCAAAGTATTATGTAACAACATGCTAATGCTAATAAAATGTTGCTCCACGTAGTTAGTTGTAATACACAGGCACATGAACTGAATGCTAACATCAACAAAATATGGCTAAGTGTCAAGGAAATATCCCAAAATTGCCTTCTTAAATTAACTACAGTCAAGGTAGCTGGGGGAAAAAATCATGTTTGTTTGTATTCTGAGTAAACTCTCCCTTTTTTTAAAAGATGGTCTAGTGCAGGGGTCGGCAACAGGTGACGACTGTAAAATCACCAGAAATTCAGCTAAAAATGTATTTAGGAAATCTGTTCCCAATTATTCCCACGACTCAAAAATGTTGTAAACGTGTCTCAATGTAATTAAAGGTATGAAATTATTGTTATTTTCAAATGCAATCTATTTTTGTGCTTATTTGGGGTCAACTTGCAGTGTAGAAATTATTATGATTATGTCCCCCCCCCCCCCACCATCCACTCCGACATAAATGGTCCCGCGGCTGAATCTAGCTGACTACCCCTGGTATAGTGTGTTTTTAAAATAAGAGCTCTTTCCCACAGATGGACAAAGAGGTTCAAAGTTGTTTTTGCTTAGCATCCAACTTGTTGTTTGCAATAGGCTTTGAATTACTCTGCAGTATCTAAAGGTATTCTAAAATGAAATGCAGCTTTTAAACCTTTTTTTTCCAGTGGCATCTTGAAAGAGTCAAAGTAGTTTAGTCAACTTATTTTTAATATCTTTACAAAATAGCAGTTGTTAATTGGTTTGACTTTATTGATGTACAGCTGGGGCAATGGACATTCAGGAGAATGGACTTTTACAGAATGTTCAGATAGAAATGAATTCTGTAGATCAAATATGGGTGTCAGATTGGTATAGGATATTGTGTTTGTGTGTGCTCAACCTGCAGTTCCAGATACAGCACTGCCATTAGTTGAAGGTAGCCAATCCAATAGTTTCAGAAAAGTAGTCACTTCCTGAGATCTGTATTCAAATAGTTTTGAAAAGTAGTTTATTTTCGGGGATCTGTATTCAAATAGTTTTGAAAAGTAGTTTATTTTCGGGGATCTGTATTCAAATAGTTGTAGTCACCTCCAAAGTAACTTTGTTTACCTGGGAAATGTTTTACTTTCCACAAAGCATAATTAAAACTATAGTTATCCCCTGGTCTGAAGAGCATGAGTCTCTGTAGAACTCAGGGCGGCCAAACGGAGGATAACTCGATCTAAATATTAAAGTGGCCAAATGTGTGGTATTACTTGGATGCATACCAGTTAAAGTATTTCACAGCAGTTATTCAATCCCCTAATATACATACGGTAGATGCTTTTAGTAGTGTGGTCTGTGGAGAGTCCGTAAATATGTCTGGGAGGTTTGGTGGAGTTACATAAACACAGGTCTTATTATTCCAGTATTGCATACCATTTATAGGATGGAAAACATCTCCTGTGGAGAGCTGGAGAGGAGAGATCTGTCCTGGGGCTCAGTAGGTCACTGTTTATTTGGAGGAGATTACTTTGTTATTGGAGGGAGGTCACTTTCTCCTGGGGACAGCCCTCTGTGTTCTCCTAACACTTTAGTGTCTGCTACCCAGGCTGGGCCACCCCTGGGCCCTGCCAGTGTCTAGCCCTAGCCCCATCCCTCTGGCCCTGCCAGTGTCCAGCCCTAGCCCCATCCCTGGGCCCTGCCAGTGTCTAGCCCTAGCCCCATCCCTGTGCCAGTGTCTAGCCCTAGCCCCATCCCTCTGGCCCTGCCAGTGTCCAGCCCTAGCCCCATCCCTGGGCCCTGCCAGTGTTTAGCCCTAGCCCCATCCCTGGGCCCTGCCAGTGTCTATCCCTAGCCCCATCCCTGGGCCCTGCCAGTGTCTAGCCCTAGCCCCATCCCTGGGCCCTGCCAGTGTCTAGCCCTAGCCCCATCCCTGGGCCCTGCCAGTGTCTAGCCCTAGCCCCATCCCTGGGCCCTGCCAGTGTCTAGCCCTAGCCCCATCCCTGGGCCCTGCCAGTGTCCAGCCCTAGCCCCATCCATGGGCCCTGCCAGTGTCCAGCCCTAGCCCTATCCCTGGGCCCTGCCAGTGTCCAGCCCTAGCCCCATCCCTGGGCCCTGCCAGTGTCTACCCCCAGCCCCATCCCTGGGCCCTGTCAGTGTCCGGCCCTAGCCCCATCCCTGGGGCCTTGTCAGTGTCAAGCCCTAACCCCATCCCTGTGCCCTGTCAGTGTCCAGCCCTAGCCCCATCCCTGGGCCCTGTCAGTGTCCAGCCCTAGCCCCATCCCTGGGCCCTGCCAGTGTCCAGCCCGAAGCTTCGATATCATCAGGAATACGGGGGAAACCAGGGGTGAAAAGCTGTATTGTTTAACCTTTCAGGAAGGGAGTGCTCACCTCGAAGTGTGCAGGGACTAACAGAGCTGCTAATCCTAGTGGGATATTTGAGCTATTCTGTTTTCCCTCAGCTCCTCTGCTCTGGTCAAAGTGCGTCGTCCAGCCCTTTAGTGCCACAGTCTGTGTGTGTGTGCCTATTCCCCCTCATCTGTAGCCAAGTCCCTCCCCTATCAGCTGAAGACTGGGAGTCTAAAGTCCTGAAGAAGCTTTCCCTCTCACACTATTCCAGGTATTTCACATATTGGAGAATTAGATGGTGTATTTCACCAGGTACGACTGTGTTCCTAGAGGTCTGATTAAAAGGGAAAGGCATTGCCAAGGACAAGTTGAACTGTATGTTTTGCAGGATATGTGTGAAGTCTGGATGGCATTGGTGTGCAAAGAAACTGGGCAGGCGGTAGCAGATCCAGTCAGTGCATGGATTGTGTTAAGGTAGCCTACCAGAGGCAGTGCAGGCTAGCGTTCTCAGTGCTTCCTAATTACGTTCAATCTTGAAACCTGTTTATTAAACTGGAAAGTTTATTCAGCATTTACTTTGATGTTGGTTTTGCACCACTTTGTTAAACTCACCAGTGGCAGTGACTAACTGCCACCACTTTGACAACAACAAACTCATTTGTCACCAGCTGCTGTGTGCTGGAGGGAAGAGTGTTTTGGCCTGGTAAGGTTTATCATAAAGCTTTTGGAGAGGGCGGCAAGTAGCCTAATGGTTAAGAGCGTTAGGGGTTAGGTACCTTTCTCAAGGGCCCAATTGCTCCTGCAAGTCGGTCTGAATAAGAGCGTCTGCTAAATGACAAATGTAAAATAGCGGCTGAGCTGCAGATAGTTTAACAAGCATTGTGTATGTGCCTGGGGGGGGTGTGTGTGTCATCGAGCATGACGGTTGTGTTGTTGGTTTGTCTGTGCAATGTGCAGGCGAGAGAGCGTGACGTGCGTCAGCGTTCACTGACGCTCTTGTTTGTGTGCCTCGGTTGTTTATTGTTGGCCGGTCAGTGAAGGAGGGTGGGATGTTCCTGACAGGGACACCTGGCGAGTGGTACGTCAGTAAGCAGTAGGTCACGTGGTTAGGCCACATACTAGAATACGCGATCACAGGCGGGGACACGGCCCAAATGCCAGCATATCCCCTATATATTCACTACCAGGGTCCCCTAGTGCTCTAGTCGAAGTAGTGCACTACATAGGGAATAGGGTGTCATTTGGAAGAGTCAACATCCCCCAAGGTTATGTGGTTGATAGGGAGGGATGATGCCCACTGGCCAGTAAGTAAAGGGCAAGTAAGCCTGAGAGCAGGTGCCCTAGCAGTATTTAAGGGCCAGGTGTTGCTGGGTAGTATAATGGCCAAGCACAGCAGGCCTGGCGTCTGAGCCAGCAGGGAGTGGGACACCCTGTGGACTGGAGGAATGTTGTCTGTGGGCTGTAGTACTATATCCTCGTGAAACCAGACTAAGTGTGGAATAGAGGCTCTTTGACTGGGACGCAGCAGGGAGGGGTTTGGATGTGGTGTTGGTGTCCTTGGAGGCTGCAGCTACTGGCAGGGATCCAGGTACCAGGCCGGGGCCTCCCAGGCCGAGCCTCCCAGGCAGCCTCCCCAGCTCTGGGCCACACCGATTGGTGCTCCCGTGTAGGAGGGACCGGCAGAGGCCTGGAATCGACATCTGGGCCGCATTTCACATGCTCTGATACACTACGACCGCAACTATGCAGCCCACAATAGTTGCGATGGTGCTTTCGCTTTGCCTGTGAATTGAGCAGAAGGAGTTGCAGCGGCTGATATGAATATTATATAGGGATACAATGCCTTCAGAATGTATTCATACTCCTTGACTTATTGCACATTTTGTTGTTACATCCTGAATTCAAAAGTGGAGTGTTGAAGATTGGTGTCAAGTGCAAACAGAGTGAGCCGTGTATCAGACCAAGTTCTGGAGGTTAAATGTAAGTGAATGAGTGCGAGTTAAGGAAGGTGTGGTGAAGAACTCTGAACCCGAGCCTGACATCAATGGACATGATAAATTGAATCAGTTAAGGTAACCTGTAGTGGACTTTGTGATATTTGTTTGTAGTTTCTTCTGATCAGAGGGCACGGGCATTGGCCTCCCGAGTGGCGCAGCGGTCTAAGGCACTGCATCGCAGTGTTGCAGCGTCACTCCCGGGAGTCCCATAGGTCGGTGCTCAATTGGCTCAGGTCGTCCAGGTTAGGGGAGGGTTTGGTCGGGATGGGGGATTTAATTTGCAAATAAATTCATAAAAAATCCTACAATGTGATTTTCTGGATTTTTTTTTTCTCATTTTGTCTGTCATAGTTGAAGTGTACCTATGATGAAAATTACAGGCCTCATCTTTTTAAGTGGGAGAACTTGCACAATTGGTGGCTGACTAAATACTTTTTTGCCCCACTGTATATCATGCGATAAAATGCTAATTAATTACTTAAAAATCATACAATGTGATTTTCTGGATGTTTGTTTCAAATTCCATCTCTCACAGTTGAAGTGTACCTATGATAAAAAATTACAGACCTCTACATGCTTTGTAAGTAGGAAAACCTGCAAAATCGGCAGTGTATCAAATACTTGTTCTCCCCACTGTATCTGGGGAAGGGTATTCAACTATTTCTAGAGTGTTGAAAGTTTCCAAGAGCGCAATGGTCTCTATCATTGGGAAATGGGGAGAAAAAAATATGGCACTACCCAGACTCTGCCTAGAGCTGGCAGCCCCGTCCGACCAAACTGAGCAACCGGGCAAGAAGGACCTTGTTCAGGGAGGTTACTAAGAACCCAATGACCACTTTGGCCAAAATACAGAGTTCCTTGGCTGAGATGGAAGACTCGAAGCTGTAATTGCTGCTAAAGGTGCTTCTACAAAGCATTCACTCAGGGTTGTGAGTACTTAGTGCCTTCAAAAAATGTTCATACTCCTTATGCCACGTTTTGTTGTTACAGCCTGAATTTTAAATTGATTTCATGGATTTTGTTCTCAGCCATCTGCATATTAATACCCCATAATAACAAAGTGAAAATGTGTTTTTAGAAATGTTTGCACATTTTTTGAAAATGTAATATACATATCTCATTGACATGAGTATGCCCCCTGAGTCAATACAAGTTAGCATCACCTTTGGCAGTAATTACAGCTGTTAGTCTTTCTGGGTAAGTCTAAGAGCTTTCCACAGCTGGATTGCACACATTTAAAAAAAATTTTTTTATCTTCAAGCTCCGTCAAGTTAGTTGTTGATCACTGCTAGACAGCCATTTTCAAGTCTTGCCACAGATTTTCAAGCCAATTTACATCAAAAGGCCACTCACTGTAGTCTTGGTAAGCAGCTCCAGTGTATATTTGGCATTGTGTTTAGGTTATCTTCCTGCTGAATTTAGTTAATCAAGTTTTATTGGTCACATACACGTGATTAGCAAATGTTATTGCGGGTGTAGCGACATGCTAGGACTAAGATACCGTAGAATAGTATAGAATACAGTTGAAGTCGGAAGTTTACATACACCTTAGCCAACTACATTTAATCCTCTTACAAATTCCCTGTCTTAGGTCAGTTAGGATCACCACTTTATTTTAATGTGAAATGTCAGAATAATAGTAGTGATTTATTTCAGCTTTTATTACTTTCATCACATTCCCAGTGGTTCAGAAGTTTGCATATACTCAATTAGTATTTGGTAGCATTGCCTTTAAATTGTTTCACTTGGGTCAAATGTTTCGGGTAGCCTTCCACAAGCTTCCCACAATAAGTTGGGTGAATTTTAGCCCATTCCTCCTGACAGAGTTGGTGTAACTGAGTCAGGTTTGTAGGCCTCCTTGCTCTTACATGCTTTTTCAGTTCTGCCCACAAATTCTCTATAGGATTGAGGTCAGGGCTTTGTGCTGGCCACTCCAATACCTTGACTTTGTTGTCCTTAAGCCATTTTGCCACAACTTTGGAAGTATGCTTGGGGTCCTTGTCCATTTGGAAGACCCATTTGCGACCAAGCTTTAACTTCCTGACTGATGTCTTGAGATGTTGCTTCAATATATCCACATAATTTCCCCACCTCATGATGATGCCATCTATTTTGTGAAGTGCACCGGTCCCTCCTGGAGCAAAGCACCCCCACAACATGATGCTGCCACCCACGTGCTTCATATTTGGGATGGTGTTCTTCGGCTTGCAAGCATCCCCCTTTTTCCTCCAAACGTAACTATTGTCATTATGGCCAAACAGTTCTATTTTTGTTTCATCAGACCACAGGACATTTCTCCAAAAAGTACGATATTTGTCCCCATGTGCAGTTGTAAACCTTAGTCTGGCTTTTTTATGGCTGTTTTGGAGCAGTGGCTTCTTCATTGCTAAGCGACCTTTCTGGTTATTTCGATATAGGACTCGTTTTACTGTGGATATAGATACCTTTGTACCTGTTTCCGCCAGCATCTTCACAAGGTCCTTTGTTGTTGTTCTGGGATTGATTTGCACTTTTCGCACAAAAGTACGTTCATCTCTAGGAGACCGAACGCATCTCCTTCCTGAGCAGTTTGACGGCTGCGTGGTCCCATGGTGTTTATACTTGCGTACTATTGTTTGTACAGATGAACGTCGTACCTTTAGGCGTTTGGAAATTGCTCCCAAGGATGAACCAGACTTGTGGAGGTAAACAATTTTTTTTTTTTTTTGGTTTTGGCTGATTTCTTTTGATTTTCCCATGATGTCAAGCAAAGAGGCACACCTCCAATTGACTCAAATTATGTCAATTAGCCTATCAGAAGCTTCTAAAGCCATGATGACATTTTCTGGAATTTTCCAAGCTGTTTAAAGGCACAGTCAACTTAGTGTATGTAAACTTCTGACCCACTGGAATTGTGATACAGTGAAATAATCTGTCTGTAAACAATTGGAAAGATTGCTTGTGTCATGCACAAAGTAGATGTCCTAACCAACTAGAAAGTAGATGTCCTACTGTTTTGGAGTGGTTGAAAAACAAGTTTTAATGACTCCAACTTAAGTGTATGTAAACTTCTGACTTCAACTGTGTGTAAACATTATTAAAGTGACTAGTGTTCTATTCCTTATAATGGCCAGTGATTTCTAGTCTATGCCTATAGGCAGCATCCACTAATGTGCTAGTGGTGGCTGTTTTTCAGTCTCTCGGTCTCAGCTTTGATGCACCTGTACTGACCTCGCCTTCTGGATGATAGCAGGGTGACCGGGCAGTGGCTCGGGTGGTTGATGTCCTTGATGATCTTTTTGGTCTTCAGATGCTTTAGGTGTCCTGGAGGGTGGGTAGTTTGCCTTTGTAATGTGTTGGGCAGACCGCACCACCCTCTGGAGAGCCTTGCGGTTGCGGACGGTGCATTTGCCGTACCATGCGGGGGATATAGCCCGAGAGGATGCTTTCAATTGTGCATCTGTAAAAGTTAAGAGGATTTTAGGTGACGAGCCAAATTTATTTAGTCTCCTGAGGTTGTAGAAGCGCTGTTGCGCCTTCTTCACCACACTGTCGGTGTGGGTGGTCCATTTCAGTGTGTCAGTGACGTGTACGTCAAGGAGCTTGAAGCTTTCCACCTTCTCCACTGCGGTGCTGTCGACATAGATAGGGCATGCACCCTCTGCTGTGTCCTGAAGTCCACAATCATCTCCTTTTTGTTTTGTTGATGTTGAGTGAGTTGATGTTTTCCAGGCACCACACTCCCAGTGTCTGTTGGAAAGCAGACTGAACCAGGTTTTCCTCTAGGATTTTGCTCTCCTGTTTTTCTTTTTATCAACAAAAAAAACTCCCTAGGCCTTGCCGATGGCAAGCATACCCATAACATGACGCAGCCACCGCCATGCTTGAACATTTGAAGAGTGGTACTCAGTAATGTGTTGTGTTGAATTTGCCCCAAACATAATGCTTTGTATTCAGGACAAAGTGAATTTCTTTGCCACATTTTATGCAGTTTTACTTTAGTGACTTATTGAAAACAGGATACATGTTTTGGATAATTTTTTTTCTGTACAGGCTTCCTTTTCGCTCTGTGTGATTTAGGTTAGTGTTGTGGAGTAACTACAATGTTGTTGATCCATCAGTTTTCTACTATCACAGCCATTAAACTCTTAACTGTTTTAAAGTCTGCATTGGCCTCATGGTGAAATCCCTGAGCGGTTTCCTTCCTCTGTGGCAACTGAGTTAGGAAGGACGCCTGTATCTTTGTAGTGGCTGGGTGTATTGATACACCATCCAAAGTGTCATTAATAATTTCAGCATGTTCAAAAGGATATTCAATGTCTGCTTTTTATTTTTACCCATCTACCAATAGGTGCCCTTTGCAAGGCATTGGAAACCCTCCCTGGTCTTTGGCTGAATCTGTGTTATAAATTCACTGCCCGACTAAGGGACCTTATAGAGGTAGTACAGAGATGAGGTAGTCATTCAGAAACATGTGAAACGCTATTATTGCACAGTGAGTCCATGCAACTTATTATGTGACCTGTTAAACACATTTTTACTCCGGAACTTATATAGGCTTGCCATAACAATGGGGTTGAATACTTATTGACTCCAGACATTTCTGCTTTAAATGTTTTATTCAATTTAGTTAACTTTTCTAAAAAAACATAATTCCACTTTGATATTCTGTGTAGGCCAGTGATACAAAATCACAATTTTAATAAATGTTTCATTCAGGCTGTAACACAACATTTTTAAAAAGTCAAGTGGTGTGAATACTTTCTGAAGGCCCTGTATGTATAACTGTGGCGGCTGGGAGATGGTGGTGGCTTCACTGAGTTGTATGAATGGCGCACCCTGCCTTCCCCACTTCTGAAAAAGGAGTGGTGTAGAGGGAGGACTCCCCGGGGGTATGCCTGAAACATGAGGAGACTGCCCCCCCCCCCCCCCCCCCCCCCCCCCACTCACAACTACAAACACATACTGTATACTCTCACAAACATGTAGATCCTCCTTATAGCAAATTGAACACAATGTGCCAAGACCATTGTTCTATGTTCCATATATCTTACCATCGCTCTTATGAAGGTCTAGAAAGTAATCAATTGTAAGCATCTACTAGCCTTATGTGTCTGTTTTCCACTAGACGTGCCATTTTGATTCGGCCATAAGTGCATGTGGCAGCTGTGTTCTGATGTGACTGAGTACTGACGAGACGCTTGTGTCCTTTGCGTCTGTCCCATAGATGAAGCATGTTGAGGAGCGCTTCGGAGAAGACGCCAACAAGGAGGTTCTGCTCATGTGCATCGGCGTCACGTCCGGCGTGGGCCGCCTCATCTTCGGCCGGGTGGCTGACTACGTACAGGGAGTGAACAAAGTCTACCTGCAGGTAAAGTCTACTAACCTCGGTCTTGCACAGGTCATGACTAGGTCTAAGATACCCTATTCCCCATATAGGGCACTACTTCTGGCCCGATGACACCCTATTCCCCATATAGGGCACTACTTCTGGCCTGATGACACCCCACTCTCCATAAAGTCTACTATGTGTAGAATTTAGGGTGTCCTTTCAGATGTAGCCTGAACCCCATGTCATAACCATTACTCTGATTTAATGCAAAGAAGCAATGCTGCTGTGTGCATCGCATTCATGTCACCTCTCTGACATCCCCTCCGGTCTCCTCCCGCCCAGGTGTCTTCGTTTATCGTCATCGGCGTGATGTCCATGATGATCCCTCTGTGTCATGTGTTCGGGGGGCTGATCGCGGTGTGTCTGCTCATGGGCCTGTTCGACGGCTGTTTCATCTGCATCATGGCCCCCATCGCCTTCGAGCTGGTGGGCTCTCAGAACGTGTCCCAGGCCATCGGCTTCCTGCTGGGCATGATGTCTGTGCCCATGACCGTGGGGCCTCCTATTGCAGGTACAGTTAAGCAGTCAAGCCGGTTAGCCGCGTCTGAGATGGCATCTTCCCGGGGGGGGGAGAAATAGGAAAGTTAGTATGAGGCAGGAAAAAGTTAAATCAATCATAGAGCCACTGAATTGGTTAGACTGTACTGTTTGAAAGATATTAGCATTTAGCTTGATGCTGTAAAACATTTCTCCCTGGAGTATGATTCTGAGCTTTAGTTGTTTTTCTATAAACCTCTGGTTCCACCTGGTGTTTCTGTGCAACTGTGAAAGTGAAACACTCCATACTCTACCATACACAAAGGAACCTAAAGAAATCGATTCACAACATGGCAACTTTGCACCTTCTACAATTACAACTTGATATGAGTAGAGACATTATCTCGTGAATATGATACTTGTGTATGAAATTCTATACCTTGTGGAAGATGCATACATTTCACCACAGGAATGTTGACTGCACAGATGTCCATTTATGTTAATCTCGTTCTAATTTGGATATCATTCATATCCACATGAGTCATGTGCAACCCGTTTGCAATGTATTACAAAAAAAGGCATCGTTTTTTTTCTCTGAAATAGACTAGCATTCCAGGAAGAGAGGGACACAGGGTGGTAGAAGCAGGTAATGCAGGAAGTCATGCAACCTAGTGATGTTAAGGGAAGGAAACCACAATCCACAAGGGGGGGTCAGACAGAGGGGCCTAAATAGCCCTGACCCCAATCCACTCTGTCTTCACTAGCCAGTAATAATCAGCTCTTTGTATTAAAATAGTGGGTATACACTAACCCACTACCACTGGGAAAAAGCTGGTTGAATCAATGTCGTTTTCATGTAATTTCAACCAAAACGATATATGTTGAATCCTTGTGGAAAACTGATTGGATTTGCAAAAAGTCATCAACATAAGGGCACATTTTTACCTAAATCTAATAACATGATTTATTTAAATTTCACTGTGAATTCCCATTAGTTGACAACTCAACCAAATGTAAATCAAAACTAGACGTTGAACTGACGTCTCTGCCCAGTGGGTACTTGGTATCACTCTGTCCCAGCTCAGATAAGCCTACCTTTTTGTTTTATATCTGAAAGGACCAAATAAAGGTGTTCACTGTGGTTTGAAGTTATGGGGTTATGGACTCAGGACTGGGGCATGCTATTGCTGACCTGTGGGGTTTGTTCCTTGTCTTTAGGACATGAAATGATAATGAACGAGTCCCAGATATTTATGTGTCTGTCTCTCTCGCTAGGGTTCCTGAGGGACAGGCTGGGGAGTTATGACGTGGCCTTCTATTTGGCTGGTATCCCGCCTATCGTCGGTGGGGCCATGCTGTGTCTGATCCCCTGGGTGGAGGCTAGACGTATCAGGAGAGAGCAGGAGGAGGCAGCCAAAGATGGCACCCAGGAGCAGATGCTGGAGTTCAAGAGGAACAGTGGGGGACAGGGAGATGCACTAGCAGTGAAGACCGCAACCCCCGAATCTGTCATCTAAGTCTCCCAAAACACACTCAAAACAAAGATGCACCTTGACATATTCACATATTCATATTCACTCGCAGGAACTTGGAACTGCTGATTTGTCGTATTTTTTTATGAAACAAGTATAGATGAAATATGTATTGACCCGTGTATGTGTAAACAATATTTTAATGGCTGCTTTTGCAGGAGAATGTGGGGCAAATGCTGAAGTAATACTACATATCAGTTATACACATAGATACTCAACAAACACAATTGAACATGAAGGTGATCTTGAAGAGCTATGCATCTGATTGTTTTCCAATCTTGCAGCTGTTGAATTAACTTGAAGGTTAAAATGGAAAATGAGAATCTCACTTATTTTAATATTTCTTACAAGGGAACGCATGCTTTACTTGGGTGCTCTTTGAAGTCTGCAACTACTGATTTACATGAGAATAAGCAGTGGCCAGCCTCGCTAGGAAATTCCCTCGTTTTCAATGTGCATTTTTTATTGTTTAAGGCATTGAGGATCATTCTCGTCATTGCCGAGAAATGTTCAATACAAGCTTGAATATAGTTTTTAGGCTTTGCAGAATTTTGAAAAGAAAAACAAACTAGATTTATTGGGTTTGTTGAAAAATATATATTTCCAATAAATGCTAGGGACATATAATTAACCATATATGGTAAAAGAAACAGTAATATATCTAAAATAATCAAATTATCCCATAAGTAGTATAGGTAAGTAAAGTGTGTTTGGGACACAGATGTTGCTTGTCTTGACAACAGTATAACAAAGAATCTACTGCTAAGTAGAATTTAACTGGGGGGGAAAACAGCTGCTTTTTAAAAGTCAATCCTTTTCTGTTTATAGCACAGAGTGATCTGTGGGGGATTGATACTCTCTTAAAACATGCCAAGATTGTGAATTTGTGAGTAATGAGGTAAAGCCTGACCATACAATATCACTTCAAAGAAGTGCTTTATGAGATAATGGGTGGGGAGGTAGTTAGTTCCTAGTGGTTGTAGGGCTTACTATTGTCTTAGTTTTCAAGGTCACCTTGAAGGTGCTTGAGCACCTCAAGGGAGCAGCTTGAAGCACAATTACAGCGTCCCACCCATGAAATATGAAACGTCATCTCAAGGCTGCAGTACTCTGGACCTGAAATAAGCCTGACTTTACCTGAGGCTGTGTTCAGTCGTTAGTATCTCTGATACAGTGTAACTTGAATGCGCCGTACACAGTGCCTGAGAATCCTTTTCAGTGTTTTTGAACCAGAACCACCATTGTCATTTTGTAATCATTAGTTTATAGCAGCTCAGAACAGGATTCTCAAACGGAACGTCTGCTTGTCTGACTATGCAACGTGAGTAAAGGATGAACGTCAGTGTTGATTATAATGAGTAATTGACATGAAACAGAGATGAATGAATTATGAATAGATTTTCTATTGTTGATGGCAGTATTTTGTCCAGCACATATAGGCTAGTAAACCAATGTTATACTTTCATATCTTCTAATTGTAGTAGGCTCACTCTGTCCACCATATTTCAAATGTAATTTGATATGTAATCATTGACAAATGTGACCATTAGTCAAGTTAACCATTGACTATGTGCTCAGTTCATTAGCCTTTTGTTAGGAGAAATATATTTGTTTTAATGATATTTTTCATATTTGTATTTATTTTTTTCTAGAATTTGTTTAGCGGCTGATGTCATGCCATAATTAATTGGTGCTTTCTTTTCTCATTATTTGATGTTTTGAAGACCAAAACAACCTTTTGTATTGATTATTTTGGGTGTGCCCTTGAAATGTAAAGAAAATGGCTGATTGTCTATGGTCAATACTATTTGCCAAAGCACCACCCTCGGGATAGTTTATTAGGCCTTTCAAACATGTTATGTTTCAAATCACCCTCCTGAATTTCAACAATCATTGATAATTATAAAGATTGCTCTTGGAGAACTTGAAGACCCACAACTTTTACAGCGTAGGATTTTGACTCGACAATCCCTTGACCACTAAGCACGCAGAAAAGTCATAACTTATCAAAATCCAAACTATCCAGCTCTGTAGGTCATTGGTTTCACCAAGGCAAGACTTGTGACACAATCTACCTCGGATGTCATGCAAATTTCTAGTATTTTGTCCTACACAGTATTTGCAGGACAGAAAGAGGCTTTCAGTTCAAACCATTACAAAACATGACCATCACGTGTTGTTTGGGCAATATTTCCCTTCCACTGTGTGTCTTTATACAGTCGATATCCAAACATTAGGAGAGACTCTGTAAAAGAGTCTTCCAGCTTCCTAGCCATCACTGTTTGCTCTGAACGGGATTGCTGCCTATCTGTACCACAGAAAAGTGTTTGAGAAGTACAGTACTTCGGTGGAATTTTGTGACCAGGGAAATGCAAATAAATGATTAATTCTGAGAAGAAAAAGTTGCTATCTTGAACTTAAATCTTGCTTTGGGAATGATCTGGGGTTTTTTTATGCTTTGAATTTCCAGTTTAGATGTATTATTATTTGTTCTATCGATGTGAGAATTAGATAATACCCATGTCACAAGGAATGTTTCGGATACATTTTTTGGTTTTGTTTTTCTAACCAGAGCATACATTTCTACTAGGGAAATGTCCAATTTATATATTTGTTTTATCAAGTCTTGTTTATTTTTAAGTTAATCTTTTAGTTATAATTGCTATATTATTATTCTTACTTTACATCCTAGACATACGCAGTTGCACAATTCACCGATGAAAGCCTCAGGTAATTTCTCAAGTAATAGAAATTCCTGAAATTGTACCCTGGAGGTTTTACTGAGATACCTCTTTGCCATACACATCTTAGTAATTATTCATTACATTATCTCGTACTGAATTAATTCCTTGGCATCCAAAGAAGTTTGTCACCTTTTGGGAATGTCCCAGTATTTTAGATCCTATGAAGAGAATTTAAAGATTTAGTTTATGCATGTTATATTTTTTGTTTAGTGGCTAAAGTCCAAATTCAACAGCATATTGTTTGAAATGATTCAATGAACATGTTTCTAGTTACATATGCAGGTTATATATAGATTTTATTCAAACTCTTTTGCTCTTCACAGGTGTAATTCCGAGTGTATATCTATGCCTAATGCAACTAGAGTTCTACCACACTGTAATGTCACAAAAAATATCAACTTTGCGGCTTTCACTTTCACCCCATGTTATGTGCATTGTTCTTCTCTCAGTTTGTTGTTCACAGATAGTTTATTTCTTTACAGTATATATAAATGTCTTTCAAATACACATTTTATATTGCTGATCATTAAAATATCTTTGCTTTATGTAGTTATTTCATCATTTTATTGCTTTTCTAATTGCCTTCATAATTTTTTTGCATTATTTAATGTTTTAATTTGATTGTATGATATGTAATATGTCATGGTACTATGTACAACTGAAATTAAAGTACATTTTTAACGAAGTAAGGATATGTTAAAGTTTTTGATTTTTTCTTGAGTTTCTCATCATTCATCATCACTCTCCAGTTGCATCATGGGAAACTTATACCTCCTAATTTGAGCCTGACAATGTCTCTGTCAACCTATAGGGCCTGGTTTATTTAAGCTACTTTATGCATGTACACACACTGGAAAAACAAAGTGTTTGCTGTAATCCAATGTCAATACTGGACCATCCTTCCTCTTAACACATGTTTCTCACACGTCTGTCATACAGAGAAGTGAAACTCTTGCCAAAGCAAGCCAGCAAGTATAGATGGCCAATCTGCGTGGCCAAGCACGACTCCAACACCATTAAGTTTGCTGACGACACAACGGTGGAAGGCCTGATCACCGACAACGATGAGGCAGGCTATAGGGAGGAGGTCAGAGACCTGGCAGTGTGGTGCCAGGACCCCAACCTCTCAACATGAGCAAGACAAAGGAGCTGATCGTGGACTACAAGAAAAGGAGGGCCAAACACGCCCCCGTTTCACATCGACGGGGCTGTAGTAGAGTGGGTTGAGAGTTTCAAGTTCCTTGGTGTCCACATCACCAACAAACTATTATGGTCCAAACACACCAAGACAGTTGTGAAGAAGGCACGACAACACCTTTTCCACCTCCGGAGACTGAAAAGATTTGGCATGAGTTCCCAGATTCTCAATAAGTTATACAGCTGCACCATCGAGAGCATTCTGACTGGTTGCATCACCGCCTGGTATGGCAACTGCTCGGCATCCGACCCTAAGGCGCTAAAGAGGGAAGTGCGTACGGCCCAGTACATCACTGGGGCCAAGCTTCCTGCCATCCGGGACCTATATATTAGGAGGTGTCAGAGGAAGGCACAAAAAATGGTCAAAGACTCCAGTCACCTAAGTCATGGACTGTTCTCTCTGCTACCGCACGACAAGCAGTCGGTACATGAGCGCCAAGTCTAGGTCCCAAAAGGCTCCTTAACAGCTTCTACCCCTAAGCCATAAGACTGCTGAACAATTAATGAAATGGCCACCCGCGCCTTTTGTTTTTATACTGCTGCTACTTGCTGTTTATTATCTATGTATAGTCACTTTACACCTACCTACATGTACAAATTACCTCAGCCACGGACTCTGTACCCCATGTATATTGCCTCGTTATTGTTATTTTGTGTTACTTGTATACATGTATTTTTCCTTTAGTTTATTTAGTAAATGTTTTCTTAACTCTTTTCTTAACTGCATTGTTTGGTTAAGTGCTTTGTAAGTAAGCATTTCACAGTACACCTGTTGTATTCTGCACATGTGACAAATACAATTTGTATAGAAGGGCAATCTTCAGAAGATGTGAAGACATTTTCAGTAAATGTAGACATTCTTACAAGTATAATTACCTTTTCTTGCATGTAAAGCAAAACTATTCGTAAGGAAAACGTCATTTCTATTATGACCTCTAGAGGTCCTTGTTTCCGACGACAATTTCAATCATACGACTACTACTTCCTATACGCTGACGCGTCAGCTGAGCCAATCATCCATGGAACCACATCGTAGAAGCAAAGATTGGTATAACTGAACCAAGATAGACAACAGACTGCCGTTTCCAATGGGAACAAATTAGTCATAGTTGACAGAACCAGCTAGGTGGGCAGAGCCAAGCACGAGCTAGCGAGATCCTATTGGTGCGTTCTAGCAGATATCTGCATATTTCCGTTAGGGAACGCCTCCTCTGAAGTGCGCGTGTGCTCTATTCACTATTGCACTCCTAAACAACGCGATTTTTTTTTAAATTGCAAAGTCTACAAAACTTTGTTCACTCTGTTCATAACATATTGTAGTTTTAGGAACATAAAACTGTATTGAGATCAAATGTTTCATCTATGAGAAAATGTGCAGAATGTCAGCCAAAATCCATCTCGTTCCATCTTCTCCTACTGCCGGTCAGTGGGCTTCCTCTCACTACCACATTTGGTAATGAGTGGAAACGCTAAGCGGATGCTTCACATTTATACATCCGGTGAGATATCTGTCTCACTGTGGTATTAGGCTTTTTCCGCGTTCACATTACTAGCCAAAAAACTAGGAAACTCGTATAACTACAACCAGTTACCAAGTCAGAAATTAACGAGTTTCCTAGTTCTGGCTAGCATCTGAACGCGGCATATTACCCGCAGCCACCATTCCCCCGGATGACAGAATGAACCGAAGGGGTATATCGACCTCGCCAACTTGTAGTCCTAAAAAACGGAAATCCGTTCGTTACCTCTGGCTCGTTCAGCCATTCACATGGGGAAAATGAATGAGGGAAGAATATGGTTTTGGGGTAAAGCGGAAAATAAAGTCTGAGGTTAGCACAGGTTTAGGAGATCCTATACGTTTTGTTCTATGATATAATACCAGTCAGTTAATATGACCTTTAAAAGTTATGAAGATTTTGATGTGCTTTTTTTCTTCTTCATAAACGCTTAAGAATGCACAAAAAAGTGACGTTAGCTGAACAAAACGAATAATATATCCTAAGCCTGTGTTTACCACGTACCTTATTTTCGGCACTTATCCAAAAACCCTACAAAAACTCCATTCATTTTGTACAACGAACCATGGCGGAGTTGGTGCATACAAAAAGACGCCATTACTATTTATCTCTATAACAGAGTAGGATTTCAGAGCGTGTCGTTCACTGAAGGCGCACCCGGTCAGTTCGCGTAGTTTGTTTACCAACTGCGCTGGCCCAAACTTGTCAATATTGCCAACCAGCAGGACTCAAACAAAGACGTTAGCCATCATTTGACAGCTCGACCATGTCTGCCTCGACCGCTAGAGATCCTGTTGCTAAAAAGAAGCATGTTCGTTTCGCTAGAATGGAGGAGGATGATGATGATAACGATGACCAAGAGGAAGATACTCTGTTTGACAAGAGGAAAGACACGAGACGAGGGCTGAAGAGTGTAATGAAAGGGAGGAAGAGAAGTTCGAATTCAGAGTTCGATGATGAGGTTGAAATCATCGATGGAGGTGGCAGGGCCAGCGATTCTGGAGGCTGCAGCAGCTGGATGATCACCTTAGCGCTCTGTGCGTCATTCCTCGGCCTGGTAATGATGAATGCTTTTTATTAGGCTAGTAGGCCAGCCCAAGGGACTGAATTGGAACCATTCTGTCATCATATGTACCTTTTATATCTGATAAATGAATAGGGTCTCTGGTTTTATTGCATAGTTTGTTATACATGGACATTATTGTTTCTCTATCACCATATCTTCACTAAAACTAAAATACAGGTTTTCTGTACGTGTTTTAAAGCTTCATCTAATTTTACATGAGTCTCACATGGTCAGTAACTATTCCTATTCCCATTCGATAATATCTAGCATTTCCAAGATTCCTTCATTAGTTCATTAGTTATGTGATTGTGGTTGTTTTAGTGGCATTTAAGACAATGGTTACTTTCTTATTCTCAGGTAAAATGAGCGTTTGTTAGGGATATATTCTGAATGAGCCGGATTTGCATTTCATGGCTGTAAAACTAGCTCTTCAACTTAAGAACAGGTTTAAAAGGTTCCGCCCCTTTTTCCCTTCAAATTTTCGCCTAAAATGACATACCCAAATCTAACTGCCTGTAGCTCAGGACCTGAAGCAAGAATATGCATATTCTTGATACCATTTGAAAGGAAACACATTGAAGTTTGTGAAAATGTGAAATGAATGTAGGAGAATATAACACATTAGATCTGGTAAAAGATAATACAAATACATTTTTGTATTTTTTTTGTAACATCTTTGAAATGGAAGAGAAAGGCCATAATGTATTATTCCAGCCCAGGCGCAATTTAGATTTTGGCCACTAGATGGCAGCAGTGTATGTGCAACGTTTTAGACTGATCCAATGAACCATTGCACTTCTGTTCAAAATGTTGTATCAAGACTTCCCAAATGTGCCTAATTGGTTTATTAATACATTTTCAAGTTCATAACTGTGCATTCTCCTCACACAATAGCATGGTATGTTTCACAGTAATAGCTACTGTAAATTGGACAGTGCAGTTAAATTAACAAGAATTTAAGCTTTCTGCCAATATCAGATATGTTCTGTGATTTTTTTTGTTGTTACTTACAACCTCATGCTAATCGCATTAGCTTACGTTAGCTCAACCGTCCCGCGGGGAACCCACCAATCCTATAGGGGTTCATTAATTAAGCTTTTACTTTCTGGCACCTGTCCAAAGGTACAATTTCGAATAACTGCCGCCTTCCTGGAAGGGAAAGAAAAACCCAAAATGTCACACTTTATATTATTTACCATTGGCTGCCACAAATAAAGTTCAAAATACCCTTAGAATATTACTGTATGCAAAAATGTATCCTAGAATATGATGATGGCCCTAGACGCTACCACTGTTTGCCTAAGAACTTGGAGAAAGCTCTGAGATATGCGCTTACTTATACTTGCCTGTAGTACAGTGTACTAGTTTATTATGTATGTGTTCCAGGGGATGAGCATCTCTGTCTTAGGCCCCACATTTCAAGACCTTGCCATCAACGTCAACCAGAACATCAGCAACATCTCCTACATCTTCGTAGGCCGCTCGATGGGCTATATAGGCGGCTCTGTGTTGTCCGGGATTCTCTTTGACTGCATGAACAGCCATCTGCTGCTGGGTATGTCTAACAGACTAAAATATACCTAGACTTAACTAAAATACAAATACATGGTGTCCATTGGCTCTGAATAACATTCGATTTAACCTCTAAGATATTATTGTGGTCCTGGTCCTGTCTATGAGTTCATAGAGCATGGCGCTAGCTATGCCAGGATCATACGTTTGATTCCTGCCCAGGCCACCCAAACGAAATATGTATACACGCATAATTGTAAGTCGCTTTGGATAAAACCGTCTGCTAAATGGCATTTATTATTATTAATATTAGTATTATTATATTAGTATACAGTATGCATTTGTTGTTGTTGTTATTATTATATTAGTATACAGTATGCACAGTGAATGCACCACCTTTGCTTGTCAAAGAATGCCAATGGTTGTTTTTGTGGGTGATCATGACTTTTATATGGTGCATGCTGGTTGAATACACCCCACTCCTCCTAACACTGTATCTTCTCCACAGGCCTCTCCATGCTGGTCACAGCGTTTGGGATGTTTGCCATCCCTTTCTCTAAGACAGCCCTTCTCCTCACTGCCCTGATGTCCAGTATTGGAGTTTCCATGGGCTTTCTAGATACAGGTGCAGTTAATCTCCCAGTCTTTATCTTTAAGATAGTAAATACGTATCTACTGCACAGTACAAGAAGTGGTAGTCAGTGAATGTCTCTGACGCTGTTTACTGTCCTCTCTGGTAGGCGGTAATGTCCTGATCTTGCAGACGTGGGGGGATCAGGCTGGCCCCCACATGCAGGCCTTGCACTTCAGCTTCGCTGCTGGGGCCTTCGCCTCGCCCATCATCGCCAAGCTGCTGTTTGGAACGGACCTGGACGTGGCTACAAACAGCAGCATGGACGCCCCGGTGGCAAACTCCACCTCCCCATCTGTCACAGACCACGTGCCCCAAATCGTGTCCTCTCCTACGGTTATTCGCTTCGTCCACAGTAGCAGTACCCTCAAGTCCATGTGGGCCTATGTTGTGATCGGTGGTTTCATCCTGTTCGTCTCCCTCGTCTTCTTCATCCTTTACACCCGCCACAGCCCCTCTAGTGGCAGGGCCCAGACCCCCTCAGGGAAACCCCTGGTGTCCAAGCACCACAACGCACTCATCGCTATGCTCTTTGTCTTCTTCTTCTGGTACGTGGGGGCCGAGGTGGCGTACGGCTCCTTTATCTTCACCTATGCTAAGGATTACATTCATATGGACGAGGCCCAGGCAGCAGGGCTCAACTCCCTGTTCTGGGGAACGTTCGCTGCCGGCCGGGGCCTGGCCATCTTCTTTGCGACCTGCATGCACCCAGGCACCATGATTCTACTGAGCCTGGTGGGCTGCACCCTGTCCTCCCTGTTCCTCACACTCTTCAACAGCAACAGGGTGGCCCTGTGGGTCTGCACTGGTGTCTACGGTGCCTCCATGTCGACCACTTTCCCCAGTGGGATCTCCTGGGTGGAGCAGTACACCACGGTGACCGGGCGCTCTGCTGCGGTGTTCGTGGTGGGGGCGGCCCTGGGGGAGATGGTGTTGCCCGCCCTGGTGGGCTTCCTACTGGGAAGGATCCATGATCAGCCCTTGCTAATGTACCTGGCCCTGGGCACCGCCACCATCACCTCCATCCTCTTCCCCTTCATGTTCTGGCTGGCCTCGTCCCCCAGCGGCCCCAGTAGGACACCTCGCACCAGGAGCCACATGGAGCCTGACGACAGCGAGTACCGCCAAGCCTTGCTGGACTCGGGCGCCAATGATGAGGAAGAGGAGCAGGAGCAGCAGCGGGAACAGAAGCAGGATGACGAGGCCGACCAGTGGAATGATGCCGACTTCGAGGTCATCGAGATGGCTGACGCCAGCCTTATGATCTCTCCTAATAAAGCGGCGCTCTCTTCTCCTAGCAAAGCGCTCTCTTTATCTCCTAATAAAGCGTTGTCATCTCCTAACAAAGGGCTTTCACCACCTGATGTTGCTGGGACATCAGGGGACACCACTGCCACATCTGTCCCCGCTACTTTCCAGTCCCTAGAGCCAACAGTTGGGGCCTCTTTCTCAGACTCTATCTCTCTCCAGGGAGACTCACCCAGACGGAAACTGCTGCGTTCCCTGGACCGGCAGAAGAGAGACTAGGGGCTAGATTCAATCAGATCAAGCATTAACCGGCGATTGCCGACAACCCCATAGCTGGTGTTTTGGTTGTGTATCTGCATTAGAGCTGTCAAATCGGAGCTGCTTCTCTCGTGGTCATTGTCACGAAGCCATACTCGTCCCACTCATGTTAGAAGTCCAGAACGAGAAAGTGTAGATTATATAGAAATAATGACGCTCAAATGTAAAATCATTAAACAAAATTAGGATTTCTATCAGCCTAATCGAAGTGTAGATTAATATCTCACATTCCACTAAACAACTTGTAAACAAGATGCATGGGATTTCTCTTAATGTGACTACGTGCAGCCAATGGCAATATCCGCTTTAGGTATAATGCCAGGAGCCACTTGTGGATTTGACAGCTCTAATGCAGTTCCACCTCTGATACTCTGCCTGGGAGCCCGCGATTCAATCGGATTAACAGTAAGGCCGGGATTCAATCCTAAAGCCAGGATTGCATCCGATCGTGCTTTGTCTGCAATGTACCTTTTTTAAAGGCAATTTCCTCGCGTTCAGAGACCACATTTACAGTCAATGCTGCGTATGTCGAAATTACCTTTAAATTGTGCATTTTCACGAAGTGCGATCGGAATGAATACCGGCCTAAGGGCTCTAGTCTGGGAAATGCGCCATTACTCCAAGTGCTTTAAAGACGTTACTGTAAAACTTGTTGATGTCTGATTGTCCGTGACTGTAATCTGACCTGTTTAGTTTAACACACATGTAAATGTTTGATACTACAGATTTACAGTGCAATATAATTTACCCCACTCCTACACAGCTTATGTCTACTACATCATTTGTAGCTGTATGCTGTGGTGGAAATGGAATTTGTTTAAACATTAAGACCCCTTGCCACTGTTGCTGGTAATGAATTATAACAGTTACATTAGTGATTTCACAGTAGTGCAACACTAAACGTTTTTTCCCTTTAGATATCCTAAAGATGTCATTTTCTTTGTCATATTTATATTTAGTAAATATTTGAATTATCAGCTGTTAAAGATAGGAATTTTGAATCATTTGTTTTTGTCAGACCTTTGTTTGAATATATGTCACATTCACGTGCTAGTTGGAAACTAGGCAACTCAAACATGTTAGAATTGCTAACTCGTTGTGGAAAGATGTTCCCGAGTTTCCCACTTAGAAAGTATCAGAATCAAGCCTCTGGGCAAAGATGTAAAATCAAGATGTCAAATCAAATTTTATTAGTCACATGCGCCGAATACAACAAGTTAAGACCTTACAGTGAAATGCTTACTTATGAACCCTTAACCAACAATGCAGTTTAATTAGATGTTCAGGAGTCTTATGGCTTGAGGGTAGAAGCTGTTTAGAAGCCTCTTGGACCTAGACTTCGCGCGCCGGTACCGCTTGCAAGCAGAGAGAACAGTCTAGGACTAGGGTGGCTGGAGTCTTTGACAATTTTTAGGGCCTTCCTCTGACACCGCCTGGTGTAGAGGTCCTGGATGGCAGGAAGCTTGGCCCCAGTGATGAACTGGGCCGTACGCCCCAACCTCTGCAGTGCCTTGCGGTCAGAGGCCGAGCATTTGCCATACCAGGCAGTGATGCTCTCGATGGTGCAGCTGTAGAACCTTTTGAGGACCCATGTCAAATCTTTTCAGTCTCCTGAGGGGGAATAGGTTTTGTTGTGACCTCTTCACGACTGTCTTGGTGTGCTTGGACCATGTTAGTTTGTTGGTGATGTGGACGCCAAGGAACTTGAAGCTCTCAATCTGCTCCACTACAGCCCCGTTGATGAGAATAGGGGTGTGCTCCGTCCTTTTCCTGTAGTCCACAATTCTCCTTTGTCTTGATCACGTTGAGGGAGAGGTTGTTGTCCTGGCACCACACGGCCAGGTCTCTGACCTCCCTATAGGCGGTCTCGTCGTTGTCGGTGATCAGGCCTACCACTGTTGTGTCATCGGCAAACTTAATGATGGTGTTGGAGTCGTGCCTGGCCGTGCAGTCATGAGTGAACAGGGAGTACAGGAGCGGATTAAGCACCCACCCCTTAGGGGCACATGTGTTGATGATCAGCGTGGCGGATGTGTTATTACCTACCCTTACCACCTGGGGGCGGCCAATATCTATTCCATATTGGTTCAACAGAATTGAATTAAAATGATGTGGAAATGATGATTCAACCAGTGTATGCCCAGTGGGAACCACTACACAAATAAGTTACATTCATTTTATCTCAGAGGTTCCGAGTTTCTGATAGCATATGAACACAGCATGTTTTTTTCTCTCACTTTTCTGTAAACATTTTTTTATTTAAGTCTTGTGCTGTGATGAATTGTCTAGTAATCTGTAGTTTTTCCATTCAGATGTGTGATCTTTGTTAAAGTTGATCACGTTTGAATTTTTCTATTAAAACAAATCAAAGCCATGAAAAATACTAAAACACAAAGACTAGAGAATTTAATACATTGAGTTTTATTATATCAATCTTCAACCTCCACCCACAGCAATGTCCATTAAAAACAAAGCAAGAAACACTTCCTTCATATTTTTTGTTGTACATTTACATTTATACAAATACACAGATCCTGTGTATAGTTGTTTGGGAAATAATATAATCCATCTTGACATGGGTAGATGGCATATGCTGTTTTAACATGGAGAAAGCATTAGAAATGTGTACAAAACAAATATGCACAAGGAAATAATATATACTCTTGCCATAAATTATCAAAATACAGTATTGCAACAGTCCCAGAAGTAAAAACTGAAATTAATACTCCCCCATCCTCTTTTGATAGGCATTAGTGCCTCAGGGTATAATGATAATATGCTTTTTCATAACTGACAAATACAAATTGAGGCTAAAAGAGACAAAATGGCACACAAACAGAATGCATAAAAACAAGTTGATTTGTTTTCATTTTTTAATGCCGATGCACAGATAATTCAAATGGGCACTTTACAAGAACTATTTACCAAAGATTGTATTTGATATAAAAAGGGAAATGTAGTTAAACAGTGTTTTCTTTAGTCAACCTTTGCGTCGTAAGGAGCTCCTTAGAAATACTGTTCAGACTTTTTAAGTCTTGCATTTACAAATTGCTACAGCGCCTACAAAATAAAAAACGGTAGGGGCCTCTTTCGGTCAAGAGTTAATGCCATCTTTATGATACAGAAGAGACCATCTCCATCCATCCTGAAGAAAAAAAAAAAAAAACATCAGCTTCAATCACAACCAACCAATAGCAGCTAATGAAGACACAGTGAGCGAGGGAGAACGAGCCCTTGAAAACCACTCCCTCGTCTCCTTCAGGAGGCCCAAACCCAGCCAGTCTGCACTTAGAGCAGAAATACTTGTATAACAAATAACAACGGGACAACATGAAAACCCAACGGGGTTCAATCAAAGCACCATTTAAAAAGGAAAAGACAGGGAAACACGGCTGGATGAGACAGCGTTGGTTTAGCACCAGAGTAGCTGTGCTGTGGGCCACGGGGCCATTCACAATCCGAACTGCTCCAGGAGCTGTCGGAGGTAGGGGGCCTTGGTGAGCTGTCTGTTGACCCGGGACAGCTTGTAGAGCACAGGACAGTCCAGAGACACACACGGAACCTGCCGATCCGCACTGCCGCTGCAGTTCCGACAGATCTGGACCAAATGGAAAACAGGTTGGTTGGTTAAATGGAGTTTAAACACTGATGAATCTTTCTAGCTTCTGCTCTAGCTACAGAACCTCACCAACCAGTTGGAGTGAACTATCCCTCTAATATTACATGACAGGGCTAAAAATACAACTCTAAGCTTAGCTCGATTTCCATCTCACTGTACTCTGACTCTCTAAAACTCAAATGCAGACAGTGCTTGGAGACTACTCAGCATCGGCTTGTGGTACACTACAAGATCAAAAGTATGTGGACACTTGCTCGTCGAACATCTCATTGCACCCCCCATCCTGCTGCTATAACATCCTCCCTCCACTCTTCTGGGAAGATTTTCCACTAGATGTTGGAACATTGCTGTGGGGACTTGCTTCCATTCAGCCACAAGAGCCTTAGTGAGGTAGGGCACTGATGTTGGGCATTCAGGCCTGGCCTGCAGTCAGCTTTCAAATTCATCCCAAAGGTGTTCGATGGGGTTGAGGTCAGGGCTCTGTGCAGGCCAGTCGAGTTCTTCTACACCGATCGACAAACCATTTTTGTATGGACCTAGCTTTGTGCAAGGGGGCATTGTCATGCTGAAACAGGAAAAGGGCCTTCCTCAAACTGTTGCCACAAAGTTGGAAGCACAGAATTGTCTAGAATGCCACTGTAGCATTAAGATTTCCCTTCACTGGAAATAAGGGGCCTAGAAAAACAGACCCAGACCATTATTCCTCCTCCACCAAACTTTACAGTTGTCACTATGCATTCTGGCATGTAGTGTTCTCCTGGTATCCGCCAAACCCAGATTGTCCATTGGACTGCCAGATGGTGAAGCATGATTCATCACTCCAGAGAACGCATTTCCACTGCTCTAGAGTCCAATGGCAGCGAGCTTTACACCACTTCAGCCGACGCTTGGCATTGCGCATGGTGATCTTAGGCTTGTGTGCGATGGCTCGACCATGGAAACCCATTTCATGAAGCTCTCGAACAGTTCTTGTGCTGGATTTGCTTCCAGAGGCAGATTGGAACTCGGTAGTGAGTGTTGCAACTAAGGACAGACGATTGCTACTCGCTACAACACTCTCCAGTCCCATTCTGTGAGCTTGTGTGGCCTACCACTGAGCTGTTGTTGCTCCCAGAAGTTTCCACTACACAACAGCAGCATGTACATTTGACCGGAGCAGCTCTAGCAGCGCAGAAATGTGCCGAACTGACTTGTTGAAAAGGTGACATCCTATGATGGTGCCACGTTGAAAGTCACTGAGCTCTTCAGTGAGGCCATTCTACTGCCAATGTTTGTCTATGGAGATTGCATGGCGGTGTGCTCGATTTTATAAACCTGTCAGCAGGGGTGTCCACATACTTTTGTATATATAGTGTAGCTTGCCAATGGTGTGCTCCCCCCCACCGTGACCTTTCACCTTTAGCAGCTGGTCCTGCTGGCTCTCCCAAAGGCGCATGTCCTGGTAGAGAGTGACGGCCACGCGTTGGGGCTCGGCACGGCAGCTGGCACACACCCCTAGCTGGGTGAGCTCATCACACACAGGACAGTGCAGCGTGGTGAAGTACTGGGAGATAGTCCCCTTCCTCCCCACTTCCTCCCCTCTGGCGACCATGGAGCATGACGCCTTCTGGACCTGAAGACAGAGGACATGTCTAGAACCATGGACTAGGATAGATTTGTGGTGATAAATAAGTATTTTTTTTTTTAAAGACTGTAATTCACTATTTGACACTATTTGACAGGTCAGACTATTTTTGTCAAACTCATTTCATGGAGGGCTTAGTGTCTGCAGGTTTTGTGTTTTTTTCCCTTTCAATTAAGACCTACACAACAAGATGAGGGGAGTTCTTTGACGAATGAAGGTCACTAATTAGTAATCAATTACCAGGGAGGAGAGAGAACCCGCAGACACTCGGCCCTCCACGGAATGTGTTTTGACACGTGCTCGAACACAGTGTTCGCCAACTCCAGTCCTCCAGTACCCCCAACCGCACACGTGTTTGTCGTTAGCCTGCTTCAGACCGAAGGGCAAGGGGACATGGCTCTTTTAGACAAGTGTTGCTCAACTCCAGTTCTGCAGTACTTCCAACGGTACACGTTTTTGGAGAAACGCACCTGATTCAACTCACCCAGGTCTTGGTGATTAGTTGATAAGTGGAACCAGGCGAGTTTGTCCGGAGCTACAACAAAAACGAGGCACAGCAGGACTGAAGTTGAGAAACACGGGTCTGAAAAGAGCCTCCTTGCCCTTCAGTCTGAAGCAGGCTAACGAGACAACAGTATGAAATCTGCATGTCCTTTACACAACTCGCCACTAGATGGAATCATTGGCATTTCAAAAAGGGCATGCCTAACAAGGACTTGGGTACGAGATTGGATATTTGTCTCATTTGATTCCCGACGTGTAGCCCTTTTTTTCTTTTGTTCTCCGTCTGCACGACAGTCCGGACAAGGCTTTCAAAACACCACCGCTGCGTCAGTGGTCGGTGTGTGTGTCATCAAACGTCTACTCTCTCCTGCATGGATCTATCATCGGTTTGATGAATCCCAGTAACTAACTAGAAGAGCTGGGAGACCAGAGGGAGCCACATTTTAAGGGTCCGACAACCTCCCCCCCCCCCCCACCCCTCTTTCATAGCCTCACCCTGGGGAGCTCCTGGTACCAGCTGAGCACATCCACACCGATGAGCTGGAAGATGCGCCTCAGCGGGGGCAGGATCTGCTTGGTGATGTAGTAGGTGGCGTTGAGGCGCAGGCCCGGGTCCTGCAGCACCTCCAGGGGCCGCCGCACCAGCTGGATGAGGGGCACGCCGGGCATCCCGTACACGATCACGTAGGGCACCCGCTCGCCCACCCGTGGCTCCAGGCGCCGGTCATAAGCCATCATACGCCTGGGGGAGGTGGGGGGGGGGGGGGGCAGGACACAGCATTGGATTGGCTGTTTCATTATAATCTAGCACCCCAAATATGTGCAGTGGTATAGGACCACACATACATACAGTACTCAGATTTCATTTGATTAATTTATCACAATTGTCGTTTTTTTTAAACCAACGCACAAATATCTGAATAAAATATAATGCATTTGCTCCTTGTTTTTGTACTGCAGTAGTACTACTCACTATAATAAATTGTAATACATTTCCTGAATCACACAGAATATTTTTCCCCTTTAACCATGTCTCAGAAATCAGGTTTTGCCACCCATTATGGGCTGGGTTGCTAGGCAACTGTCTCAGGTACAGTACACTGAGCTAGGCCCGTTGTAGTGCAGGCAGACAATGGACATTGTGGGGAATCTGTAAGTGGCTTCACAAAGGGCACACAGCCAGACGAGAGGAGAGGAAGGTCTCACACACACACACTTCAACAAGCCACTCCACAGAAACACACTAGTTAGACATGCAATGACATTTAGGCACTGCCATATTGCCATATCCACACTCAAGATTTCTCAAAGATGCCACTGTCAACAGCGTCGTGTCATAAACACACAGTAGGACTACACTCCCCTCAGGCGGCGCGTTGTTGGTGTACCTGGTGAGCTCCAGAGCAGGGACGCAGGCCCCCGGCCGGTAGGAGCCGCTGCCCCTGTACTCCTTAGCGAAGGTCAGGTCCTGCATGCTGGCCTTGGCCTCCAGCACCTTCACACACTGACGCTGCACAAACTGCTTCACCAGGCTGATGTCCCGCGTCTCAAACAGCAGCTTGATGGAACGTTCCAAAATCTAGGGAGACGGACGGACGGACCAGACACCAGTCTATTTCTACACGTCGACCAGGCTGACTGATAGTATAGAACGTTCAGACAAGGACTGATTCCCATGTGTGCGCTTTGTATTAATCTGAGCACGGGCTGCTAGTAGAAATCTGGCAGGATTGTGAAGGCTGTAAAAATCGGTCAAATTTTGCCCGGTTACCTTGGAAACAGCAGTGCATCCGTCTCGGCGCACAGTTTCGATCCCCTTGGCGTCGAACACGGGGTCCTTCTGGTCCAGGCTCTCGTACATGTAGCCCACGTAGCGCTTTTTCGTCTGGAGCACGCACGGGAGGTACACCTGGGATCACACACACACAGAGAGAGGAATTAAAAACTATTAAACCACACACACACATTCTGTGGGCTTCAATGCAGACAGCCAGTCAAGCAACCTCATACTGTACTGAGCAGAACTGTACCTTCTCAAACTTCAGCTTGACTGGTTTCGGGTTGGTAGCAGTCACCGCCTCGGCGATCTCGTTGCCGATCTTGAAGGCCTGCTCTTTAGTCGCTCCCTTTAGCAGGACAAACATGCTGGAAGAGACACAAGCAGAGGTTAAGAAAAGAGAGGAAGCCTCCGAAAACCCGAGGGCCCAATACCTCACGCTTCCCACTCTCTAGGCTTGTCCCTACCTGTCTGTGTCACCATAGACAACGTGGGCTCCCCACTTCTTGGTGTCGTTGACCAGTTTGATGGCCCTCTCCAGGGTTTCCCTGGCCTTGTGGACAATACTATCTCCAACCTTTAGAGACAATAGATGGAGATACGTATGAGAAAAAGGCTGAGATAAGGTTACTGACGGGGGGGGGGGGAGTTTTGGGTAAGTGTGCCAGATGTTAGCGTGACCCCTCACCTCTACGCTGGGCATACGTCCGGAGTAGTGAGCGGCGGTGTAGCCGAAGGTGACGTTGGCGATGAGCTTGAGTCCCAGCTGCCTGGCGTCCAGGAGCCTCATCAAGGCCTTGTCCTGCTTGTAAGTCTTCATGGAGCGCTTCACCATGAACCGCGTGTTCAGGATCTCATCCAACATACTGGGCAGGACCCCCTTCCTCACCGTGGGCTGAGCAGGGAGCAGAGACATTGACACAGACAGACAGACAGACAGGACAGACAGAGACAGAGTTAAACTCAATAGTTCCATAACAGTTTCATTTATTTCAGCAAATCCCACCTTCCTTTCATAAGGAAAAAGTGAACGTATCAGAAGAGTTGTACCTTGACAAAAGCGATGCCATTGGGAGAGATGGTGATGTCATTGCGGAGCTGGTAGAGGAGCTCAGGGGGGACCCGCAGGGAGGTGCAGCCAAACTTAAACTCATCGGGCCTGAAACATGACACAGTGAACGGTCTCTGTACCTTGACTGACATCTCACTCTACCAAAACTAGAAGGTGAATGTATGCATGTATGCGTGTGTGTATGCATGTGTGTATGCGTGTATGCCTTACGTTCCCATGCTCTCCACGTGGCCCAGGCAGGTAGAGTAGCAGTAGTTGTAGGCGATGACGATGGAGGGGTAGAGCGACTGGAAGTCCAGCACCACCATAGAGTTGCTGTAGAAGCGCGACTCGGGCTCCATGACCAGCGGGATGCACTGCGGCACCCTCTGCTGGGCTCTCTGCTGCATGCTGGGCGTCACGGGGATATAGTTCATGGGCTTGGCCACGCGCAGCATCATGGACTCCACACGGTACTGCAGGGAGAGGAGAGAGATGAGGAGAGAGGGCAGAGTGGACTTTCTCAGACTGATCACTGACAACTTGTACTCCATGCGGTTTTAGCGCAGTCTCGACAAAACGTGTCCTCGTTTCCCCTCGATCATCTTGCCTTTAATTTGTGGTATGTAGTACTTGTTCTGACCATCACCAATTCCTAAACACCTTCTAGTTTACCGCAGGAGGCGGTAGAAGTGAGCCAGACAGAAACTCATCCTGGACTTCAAACTGTCCCGATGTGCTTTCTTAACTCCTCTTATAGTTGAAAGGCAGTTGTCAAACCACATAAAGACAACGCGAGACAGTGAGCGAAACACCAGAAAACGCAGAGCCTGCAGAGCAAAACATTACATCAACACAGCGTGCCAATCCACACTGCAGCCAATAGCCCAACATTTCTGAGCTCCGCTGGGTTCCTGACCTGGGATCCCCTGGTGAGCACATGGTAGAACTGGATCCCGAACACCCTGGCCAGCTCGCTGGTCCTGCCGATGATGTCGTGCTGCTGGAGAAGTTGCATGGTGCCGCCCAACCGGCTCACATAATGGTCCACCATCTTCCACCTGGCAGGCACACAACACAGAGTCATACTGCAGATGGAACAACCCCGTTTTATGGTCTTGATTCAGTTTCAACTTGAATCGCTACGCAAAACCAATAGACGAGTTGATCATCAAACAGAGTGACGATGGTTATGATGTAAACACGGTGAAAAAGAGAAGCGGTGCCCACCTGTGCAGGTCCGTGTTGTGGTCAAACCAGTCCGACAGGGTGCGGGGGCTGTACAGGGGGAAGCGCTGGTGTAGGACGTGGAAGGCCACATTCTCAAAACTGTAGTTGTTCAACGTTACCTGTTTAAAAATAAAAAAAATAAAAACTAGGAAATACACTCCTACAAATGACCCCAGAAACCAACATGAGAAGATTCATAACCAAATGATCTGCAGCTACACACTGTTGATTTTGATTTTTTTTCCTTTTTTGAAAAAAGGGAACCAAGCTAATTTATACAGTGGAAAGGTTGGCAGCGTCGATTCTAAGTGATTGATGATGTCTGCGGCGACAACAGATACCTCGGTCTTCATGATCCTCCACAGGTTGATGACGATGCGGCCGATGATGTGTATCTCCGTCATGGTGTCCGCTCCGTACTCATCCCTCTCCGCGGCGAAGCGGTTCTCCTTGGCGTCACCTGAGGACAGACAGACAGACAGACGTCACTACACCCGACGGAGGAGCAGCCAGACGACATCTAGACACATTCTCCTTTGACCGGGAACGGCTGGATGTAGAATGTCAGGGAGAAACCTGATGGACGCTTCTGTATGAGAGCCAATACTATTTCAACACAGTGTAGTGGCAGCAGAGAGGGCAACGGTGAGTGCCATCCTACCTGGCACCCTGGAGAGCTGCTGGCAAAGGTCAAAGTTGAGTGCCGCTGCCCGCTGGAGGATATAGCCCCAGGAACGCATCTGAACTTCATAGCCTACCAGCATGTCTGGGTCAAACCTGCCACGACAGAACAGAGATGTTAACAGCCACAGGACACATGTTTAACAGTGGCCTAAACAAATCAGAAAAGAGAAGATTTCATAGAAACGGAAACAAGGCATGAATATGTATAACATACATTTAAATCAAAAACAGTGAATTTGCACACGTGCTGTCAGTCTTGGGAACATGAACACCCAGCGAAATATTTAACAACCGATCAGATGTCCAACAAAGCCACTGGTGTGCTTCAGTTCTCCTTTTTTCGCAATGTAAGGATCAAGGTCAAAACCACAGGAGCCAATACGGTACCTCCTCATGATAGTGACAACTTCCTGGAACAGCCGCTTCTCATCCACAGCGTAGGTGACCTGCAGTCCTGAGACCCCAGATCTGACCAGCAGGGGTGCTGTTCCTCTGACACCTGGGACACACACACACAAAACACTGTTCTTTCAGATCCAAGCACAATGACCGTGTACACAATGGCAATATTTGAAGCCAGGTCAGACAAGTGTGGTCCATCCATCCACAGCATGGCGAGAGGGACTGAGGGAGTGACCCCATCACCTTGGCCACTGTCCTGACAGTCCTTGTCCACCACGATGGCCCCAGTCAGCTGCGTCTTGTCTGAGTCCAGTAGGGGTGCGTCAGAGCTGAAGCAGTAGAATAAGGCACATATGGGGTCAAACTCGGGGTCGGGCTCCAGGTCCCGCCGGGTTCGAGCGTGAAGCTCCATGCTCATCAACGTCAGGTGCTGCACCTACAGACGAAAAGGAAAAGCATGTCACATTCCTTCTGTACCACTACTGTGTGTGTGTGTGTGTGTGTGTGTGTGTGTGTGTGTGTGTGTGTGTGTGTGTGTGTGTCACCTCGTGCAGGGCTTTAGCGTCCTGGAGGTTCTGCATGCTGACTTTGAAGCCGTACGAGTTGCTGATGCTGGGGCCCTCGATCTGAGAGTTGTCTTTCTTTGCAACGTTCAAAGCAGCAAACTGGTTCTGGGGACCGAGGTAGTGGGGAATGCACAATCACATCACGTTAAAGGGGGGGGGGGGGGGCGGTGTATCCGGGCAGACAAAGTAAACGCGACGGATTCAAATGATCAAAGCTAAATCTGTAAAGTGTCTTGGGTTATTTACTTGTCTGATGCTCTTCATCAATATTCTGAAACCATACATAGCTCATTAAGGTATAGAGGCCAACATATAAACATATTTTTTTTTAAAGAGGCTTTTTGGAGTGAATGGCCTAAAATGAACAGGAGCTTAAATTCTCTGTGTTTTGTCCTGACCTTCATCTGTGTGGTCAGTAGCACTCTCCTCAGGGTGTCTGTGTGTTCCCCTCTCCTGTGCTGCAGTCTCTGAGATGGGGACTCCGCGTCTGGGATTGAACAGAAACCCCAAAGTGAATTCAGGGTGCTGGCGGGGTGGTTTGACGCATAATGACATTCCAGAGGACAAAACAACTGCATGCAGGCGGCTTCCTCCTATTAAAGCTAATTCAATAAATGACTGTGACAGATTAACAATTCTGGTACGCTTGATTAGTCAATTATGCAGTCATTAATAGCAGCCATAAAAATTTCACACCGAGGTAAGAGAGAAAGTTGGAGTAAAGAAAAGCTTACGACGGGAAGGATAGCGGATGCCATCGCTAATGTCATTTCCCACGGTCGGAGTTAGTGTCAGCGGCCGAGACAGGATGAAGAGGGATAGGTGCCGACAGCCTGCGGACGGAGAACGATGGGGCTTACCTTCAGTCAAAGGGGTGCTGCACACGGGTTCAGACTCGCCCCTGCACCTGCGTCTCCTGAGGACCGGGGTGCTGTGGAGCTGAAGGTGGGGGCTGGTCCTCTCCCTGTCCCCTCGGCTCTTCGTGGAAGGCAAGGGAGAGGGACTGAGGAAGTGCTTCTCCTCGCTCCTCTCTGGGGAGGTGCAGAGCCTGGGGGACAAGGGTGACCCTAGATCTGACCCTCTCCTCTCCCCCTCTACTCCATCTAGTCCTGAGGGGCTGGGCTGCGTGGGCTGCTGCCAGGGCGGCAGGTCTGGCGAGTCTGGAGAGATGGATTTACCATAACACTCCTCCTCAGAGTCTCTGGTGTTAATGTCTGATACAGGCTTCACTCTTATGGGGCTGTCCTGAGTTTTCACCCCCTCAACAGGTGATATATGTAGAGAGAGATTGTCCCTCTGAGTCCTAATATCGGAGGGCTTCTCAAACCCCTCCTCTTCCTTCAATGCTGGACAATGGAGCAGAGTGGGCTGTTCAGTCCTGTCCGTTTGCTGCTCTTCTCTTATCTGTTCTAACCTTCCCCTCTCCAGTGCTCCCATGTCTCTCCTGCCCCTCTGCAGATGCTCGTACTGTTTCCTGGCCTCCAGCCATAGCTGGACGCGCTCGCGGCTGGGGGCGCTCCTACAGGGCAGCAGGATGACCTTCTGGTCCCCGGCTGAAGAGGGGCTGAGCTGGGCCTGGTCTCTGGTGGCTTCTGCTCCCAGGGTGTGAGAGGAGCCGGGCCGGGTCATGGCGGAGAAGGCTGTCTTCCAGAAGTGTAGCCCCTCCAGGGATAGGTCCCCGTTGAACTCAGCCAGCTCCTTGGCCAACCTGGTCTCCACCATCAACTTACGTCCACCAACCTCCCTGGAGAAGATAAAATGATTGAATGATGTACAACATCATGCCTCACCACAGCCTTAGTCACAGACATATATTGTGTGTAGCGTTTAACCCTTGAATTAATACAAATGCGTTAAGTATTTTTCACATTGGTAGTTGTCAGAAAGTGCTTTTAAAAAGTAAATCAAATCAAATAATCCCGCGATGAGAGCTTCGTGGTCCTACCTGGGTTTCCCTGGGGCGTCTGAGGGGTTGCTGCAGAAGGGCTCCTGAAAGGTGGCCTCAGACATCTCCAGGTCCAGGAGGGTGGTGAGGATCTCTTCCCGGTTGGGAGGGGACATGAGGGGCTTGAGGATGTGGGCTCCCCCTCCTGTCCCCCTGAGGAGCTGGCTATTGGTCTTCACCTGGGATACGGAGTTAACCGAGCGCGGAGAACTACTGGCCGTGGTCGACGTCAAAGCATCATTCCCCTCCGGTAAGTCTCCGGTCGGTGATCCTTCGTTGTCTGCGAAAGACGCAGAGCTCAGAGGCAGCGGTAAGACGGGGTCGAAGGCAGAGAACAGCAGCTCTTTCCTCTCACAGTGAAAGCCCTGGAAGTGGCTGAGGCCGTGGAGTTTGCCCAGGGACGTTCCCCACTCTCTGCTCCTCAGTAACCTCTCGGAATCCAGAGAAGATAAATGGTTGGAGACTGATTCCCCATTTTCTGGCTTGTCAAAGAGGTCAGGACTCAGAGGTCCAGATAAGCTTCGTTGGAGCGCCTCCCCAGACCCAGACAGCCTATTAGGCCTCTTCTCAATGCTCAGCGCCAGCGCAGGGATGGCCTCCTGGGTGATGTCACTCAGGAACTTCTGAGGAAGATTCTTGTCGGTCAGAACAAACTGACTGCCCATGTACAGGCTGGAGAACTCTGTCTGGCTGCCAATGCCGATAGCGTTGATGTCGAAGTTGTAGTTGTGTGGGAGCTCTGGGGAGAGGCTGTCCTCTATGGAGTAGCAGCTGTCCAGGCCTGGGTCTGACAGGAACACTGGGCTGTCATCTGACATTGGTGGCTCCTGCTTCACAGGTAACTCCGGCTGAGAGTTCGCCTTACCCTTCCTGCTTCTGGGCTTCTTCTCCTTGGGAGTTGTAGTTCTTGAGACCCGGGGTTTCCGTGGGGTGGCTGACGGAGTTTTCCTGGCTCTTGGTGGCTTGGCTGCAGCAGGGTCTGGTGTGGGGCCAGGGGGCTGTGTTGTAGTGGAGGAGGAGATCTCTGTGCCCACTGTCTGGGTTGGGAGGCACTGACCACCTCTCTGCTGCCTCTTCTGCAGGAGCTTCTTCAGAACAGCCAGGCCAGAGGTATCCTCAGGTAGGGCCTGCCCGTTCCTAAGGCCTGAGTGAGGGGACCCTGATTTGGGGGCGCACTTACTCTTCCCCACCATGGGGGATTTCACCTGAGGGGGTGTGCACTCATCAACTGTAGTTTCTGCCTTCACAGCACAACCCGGCACCTGGCCTGGATGCGTTTGGAAGAGTTTGAGAGCAAAGCTTTGGTTCACCTCCATTATGGAGGTCTCATAGTCCTCGGACTTTGGTTCAATGAACTGGGATAGGGATTTAGAGCCAGTGACCCCATGGGAGCCGTCAATGATCTGGCTGGTTTTGTTAGCTGACTGCTGAAAGGGTGGTACGGCCTTTGAAGAGGATTCAGTAGGAGGCGACACATCCTCTGGGAAGAGGAGCTGGGAACTGTCACAGTCTCTGCTTTTTACAGGGGGCTGTTCAGCCTGCTTCTTCCTACGAGGCCTTCGAGTTCTTGTGGTAGTGTTAGTAGAGTCACCACCCACACTCGTCCCGTCAACTGTTTCTAGATCTTTCTTTCTCCTCCGTGGAGTCCCAGTAGTACTTTTCCTTCTCGTGGCACTCTCCTTTTTGACTTCCGCCGAAAGCTTATTAGCAGACTTAGTCCGTCTTCTTGGGCTGCTAGGTTTAGCAGTCCGGCTTCGGTTCCGCACACCTCGGCCTAAGGACTCTGGGGGGGGTTCCTGACACACAGAACTGAGACAGGGATCATTTAATGGGTTCATCAACCCATCAGAGGACATGGCTTCCATAAGGGGGTCACTGGGGGACCAACACCGAGGTGGGGTTGAATCAGTGGGGCTAGGGGATCTCTCAGACAGATAACCCAACTCCACCATCACATCAGAGTACTCAGTGGCGTGGTCATTGGCCAGTTCACAGTAACATGGCCGCGGGCACGGCAGAGAGGGCCGAGTCGAGGCTTTCCTGAGGCCTTTAGTCCTTCTAGGCCTCTCACCCCCCTGCCCGACTCGGACTCGAGGTTTGGGTGGGCCACTGGCCGTTTTCTTAGTGGTGGTGGTGTTGACCTTATTAACCTTTCGTTTGGGCTGTTTCTTATTAGCCTTGGGCTCACTGAGAGGAAACTTGACCGCACAAGACTCTAGAACCTTAGGCCAGAAGGACTTGAGAGGGGCCATTTTAGTGTACGTCTCCAGTTTGTCTGGTGTGAGCACCACCCGCTGCTCCTCAGCACTCACCTTGGCCATCTTCACCAACATGTTCTTCTGACCCTTGAACCTGTTGATGATGATGTACTTGATGATGATGGGTGGCTCCCTTGGCTCCTTTCTGGACATCTTCCGTCGTTTCTGGTACTTGAGTTCCTGCGTGCTGAGGATATAGTTGTCTTTGAAGCGGACGTAGTTGTCTCGGAGGGCCAGAGGGTGTTTCACGCGAGAGGTGCCCGAGTGTTCCCCGTCCTCGCTGCTGTCGTAGCTCATCTTGCGCTTGGCCCTCAGGGTGTACTTGCTGCCAGGCAGACCTGAGGCTTTGGTGCCGGGCACTTTAGCAGGGAGCTCAGGCAGTGGGGCCAACCTGCCCTCCACAGACGCCTCAGTGGGACAGGCAGGGACTGGGGCCGGTGTAGGGGACACGACAGGGGCCGGTAGAGGGGAAGCGGCCAGGGCAGGGGAATGGGCAGGAGCAGGCAATTCTGGGAGTGGTGCTGTGGGTCCAGTCTCCTCTATGACCGACTTTGCCACTGTGTCCGTGCTCTTAGGACAGGCAGGCATGATGGACGTTAAGGCCATGCCCACTTGGCTGTCAGAGGCTAGGCTTTCCCCAGCGTTCGCTTTAGCTTTCTGGGCTGCTGCAGCCGACCTCCTCTTGCCCAGCTTTAGCCTGGACCTGCGTGGCTCTGCCTGCTCTAGCTTGGCGCAGCCATCGGTCAACTTGTTGCCCACCACCTTCTTGGCGGGCCTGGTAAGGCAGTTGGAGAGAATGACACTGGGGAAGAACTTGTAGTGTGCCTCCTGCTGGGCTACTATGGTCCTCTCAGTCTTGTTCTCCTGATAGTCCTCGTACCGGATCTTCAGCTCGCCCATGTCCCCCTCCTCGCTGCCTCGGCCCATCTCACCCTCCCTCGAGGCAATGAGCTCGTCCTCTTCTATGGGACAGGGGGCTGGGTTTATACTGTTCCTCGGTATGGGGCTTTTACAGTCTTTCTGACCCAGCTCTAGCTCCGTCTTGCTGGGGCAGTTCCTCAGCTCAGAGTAACACAGGGAGAAGCTCCTGTGGTTCTGCAGGATGGACAGACGATTCTTCTCCACATTCTTGATGCTGCTGTACTTCTTCCTGCTCTGGGTGATTTTCCCGTTGCCGAACGGAAAGACGTCCAGATCCGACTCATCCAGAGCCATCGTCTTCTTCTCGTAGGTGTAGAGAGGCCGAACGACGTCCATTTTGTCCACACAGATCTGAGAGACATCGGCCTGGTTGGCGATGTTGCAGGGAATGGGGTGTTTGACCGGCTGGATGTAAGGTATCTCTTTATTCACCTTGAACCCTGTGGAACACTCATGACTGTGTTGGCTGAGGGAGAGGAAGTGCTTATCAGCGGTGTCCTCTGTGTCCTGTGAGAGGGCTTGCCGGTGCTCCGGGTGTTTGCGGTCTAGGAGGATCTTGGCTGAAGACGGGGGCTCCAGGTGGACTGTCTCCCCAGGAAAGGGGTTCCTCTTCCCCAGGATCTTATCGGCGACGGTGAGGGACGAGTGGGTCCTGGAGCCTTTGTCCGTTACCGATGAATCTAAAGAGGAAATATAACAGGAGAGGAGACATAACATCTCGATACAGTGACAGGAAGGTAAGGCAGGAGTCAATGAGATGTGTCGATGTGTTAGCTGCAGTTTATCCTCTATATTACGTTCTTATAACTCACCACTGTTCTCATCCGCAGCACCGTCCAGCTGAGGAATGGAGAGGTTGGCAAAAAGAGAGTTGTTCCCACTCCATTCCATATCCTCATCTGACGAGTCCTGGGGCTCGTCACTGAAGCTCTCTTCTGCCTCCTTCACACCAGGTCTACGGAGGGAGATAAGACACATTGATTTAACAACGAGGCATCCCCTTAAACTGTTTAGTCACGGCTCACCGCAGGTGACCTTCATCTGACTGACAAAAGTGTTTACTGTTTACCATTGTGAATTCAGTGACAACACAAGAAACAAGAGAATTAAGTAATTAGGTGTTTTTATTGAGTTAATATTGAACTCGTAATTAATAAGTTAATATTGAGCAAGGCAAAGAAGTACGAGGTAAAGAAAGAAAATAAGAAATCAGTCACCTCCGTCTAGAAGACTGTTCTGGAAGGTCGCTGTCCCATCTCTGTGACATCAGAAGACTGAGTTCTGCCTCCTCCCTCTCTAGCTCTGGCCCCTCCTCCTCCTCGTCACTGTTGTAGTGAGCGCTCCCTCCCCCGGGCAGGGAATGCTGGGAGTTCTGCCTCATAGGGGCCGCCCGATACCCATCATCCTCCAGGCCTGCCAGCAGGTCCACCATGGCATGGTCCTGGCTGCTGTCTGCAACACACAGAAATACCTTGGAGGTGACTCATCTCCAGGCTTGGATGCTCTGCTTATGGCCTGGAGTTATAACTAGGTCCCAGAGTTTAAAAACTGCCATTGGCAATGCTATATAAACAATACGTTGATAAAAAGCAGATTTTTTTCAAAAAACGAAAAGGACATAAGAGCAGTAGGATAAGCTGTTCTCCATATATCCGATGAACACAGTGCAGTATGTTTACCTACCTAGTATGGGTGAGTGGTTGGATTTCTGGGAGAGTGGGAGAAAGGTCTGACTGCTCTCCAACAGACTCAGAATGGCCTCCTCATCCACAATGGCCTCCTCCCGGTCTTTACCACGGCTCCTTTTAGTGTCTGAGTGGCGGGAGAGAGGGAGAGAAGGTTATCATTACTGACAAACAGAGTGCCCGAGTCCCAAATGGCACCCTATTCCCTACACAGGGCACCACTTTTGACCAGAACCCCATGGTCAAACGTCATACACTATACAGGGAATAGGGTGCCATTTGGGATACGAGCCACAGTGAGTGGTTCAGCATGAGGCCCGGCCGTACTCCATTCTGTCTCCGTGTGTGCCAGTTGCCTTGCTTCCCTAGCATTTCCACTGGTCCTACGGGAGACTTGGCAGACTGAGCGAGCAGATTAGGCTAATGTAGACCAACACTGTGTCACACTTGAAATTCAGTCACAGTAGGAGTGATAGGATATCATTTGGACGAATGTCGATCCACCTTCTCTGGCATTCAGACAGTCTAGCAGAGGGCCAGTCGGAGAATTGGGAGGAGAGTTAACGCCACATCCCCCTTAGTGTCTAGTCTAGCAGAGGGCCAGTGGGCAGAGGGAGACGCCTTGCTCACCTGTCTGGGAGCCTCTATGCGTCTCCACCAGGTTGGCTGGTGTACACTGCAGCAGCTCTGGGGTCAGGACATCAGGGTGTAGAGACAGTTCAGCTGGGGATGGATCCTGCTCCTCTGCCGCGTCATCCACAGACCTGGACTGAGTCCTATTTTTAAAAAGAAGAAGAAAAAGAGTGATTAGACCGTTCAACGGGAGACTGTTGCTAAGGTTATTACTTGAGTCATAGACGAGGTCCCTGAGACCAAGCGCTGCAGCAGTCATGTTTTATTAGCAATCCTTATTGTCTTAATCAGGAGATGTGGCTGCAGTGTGTGTGCGTGTGAGAGAGAGAGAGAGTGTGGGATAGAGAGAAAGAGAAGAGGGAGTGTGTGTGTGTGTGTGTGCAGGAGGTATGAATGGAAAGCTGGCAGGTGGCCAGCAGTACTTTGGGCTCTCCTCCAGATGCCTCTCCCTATCAGGCTCTGCCATCCGCTTTGTCCTGTGCTGCACCCCTGCATTGCTTAGCAACTCACTACTTATCAACTCAACCAAATATTGAAGAATATGCAAGGTGGAAAAGGTAGAACATGCAATGCAGGTACTAGTCCCCCCACCCAAAAATGTCAATATTCTATACGTCTCATTTCTTATTACGGGGCGGATGAAGGAGTGCAGAGGGGCTCCAGAGACAGGCCTCTGTGCTCACGACTGTCTCGATCTGGTGTTAATTAGTCTCGTTGCTAATGACTTTGGTGGCTAAACGAGGGAGCCCAGCAGGTGCCAGGAGATTCCTGCAGCGATTAAAACATTTCAGCTCCCGACTCTGCCTCCTCCCCTCTGCAAACTCTGCTCGTCTGCACTTACTACAGTACAGCCTGCCTGCCTGTCTGTCTGTGGTAACAATCAGAGAGAGAGAGAGCGAGCAACTAAATAATAGCTTTAAAAAAGCACATAAGAGAGTAGTGGACACCTTTAGATGTGCAATAGGCAGACAGAGACAGACAGAGAGAGAAAGAGAGACTCAAATCAAAGACAATGTGTATACATGCGAGAGCACGCCAGCCAACCAGTGAGAGTTGTGATCTGGGAATGTCTGTGTGTCACAGTGCTGCCAAGCCACAGCTCCATCACGTGAGAGGAAACGGGTCCCTGTGCCAGAGCCCAAACTGCTCCCATACTGGCCTGGCCTTTGATAGAGCCGTTTCACTTTCCTCCCATTGGTATCAACTTAGCTTTGTGAGCAGGAGCCATCTGGACCTGATGTAACAGCACACACCGGGCCAACTGTACTTTTATTTATAACAGGAAATTCTTTCTGCTCGGCAAGGAGGGGGAACAGGGAGAGCCCTGGGATATTAGACAGCAATGACCCCATCAACCCTGGACTAACCCCCTCCCTCCCCCATCCTCTCTGGCCCAGCCACTGACAGTGTTGAGATGAACCAGGAAGAGGCATGCAGTCACCATCTCATATAGACAAAGACAGTAATACACTAACCAAAAAGGCATGGGGGAAATAAGTAGCCGCTTTAACATAAAGAATGAAAGACAGACCAGATGTAGATTCTCTCTGAAACGCAACTTATGTGTTCTCTGGCGGTAGACATCTTGTCTTGAAAGCAGCAGATGTTTACTCTCAAAGACCACCCCTGCCGCCCCCTCAACTTCCCAAACCAAACAGAGCACAGCTATCCACTTACGCAATGTTGAGCAACTGTTTGTCCGACGATGACTAACAGTCAAGTTACCCTAAGGACTATGGGAAACTCTTGTGGTGAGCCATTTCCCCTCTTAAAGACAGCAAGCTTGAGGGGGGGGAAAAGTTGTTACTTACACATCAAACTCATTTTCCTTCAGGATCTCCTTGAATCTCTGCATGAAGGCCCTCTCGCTCTCCGTCGAGGCGACAAACCCACGATCTGGAGGAGCACCAAACGCAGGCAGAGGTTCAATTATTACACTTTGATGTATGTGTGATGCACACGGGACAGCAGTCAGACTCAGATACGCATGAATCGTGACAGAGACGAGCCTAGATGATTTATTACCTGGTCCATGGCACATAATATGGGGCATAGACCACTGGAGATTGATGGCACCTTTATTGGGGAGGACAGGCTGGTGGTAATGGCTGGAGGGGAATAGGTTGGAATGGTATCAGATACATCAAACAGATGGTTTCCACCCGTTGGACGCCATTCCATTCGCTCCATTCCAGCCATTATTATGAGCCGTCCTCCCCACAGCAGCCTCCACTGGCATTGACTCACAGGTAACGGCAAAAATAATAAAAACAGTTGAGTAGATGTTCTGGCGGCTCCGTTATGGTGTGGGGGTGCATTTTCCTGGCATGGTTTAGGTCAGGGGTCGCCAACCTTTTCTAACACGAGAGCTACTTTAAAAAACATAACCCGAGCGACTCATTTTTGTTCTCTTCTCTACCCTGCAACCCTTCCCCGTGTCTTTGGTGTACAAGAGATGTGTTTTCTGTCAATATACCTGGTACAATAATGGTTAGTACACATTATTTGGCATGACAGGCCCCTTAAAATGATATTCGGATTTCTCTGTAAAAAAAAAAAAAAAATGTATGTTTCCTACTCAATATAACAAATATTCATAGAGAAACAACAAAAATGTATGTTCTGAGTAAATGCTTAAATCACATCAGAAGAAATAAATGTAAGCCTGGAAAAACTGGAATTCCCCTTCAATTGCCCATCTAGCAAGAGAAGAATGTGTCGGTCGACTGACCTTTCTGCTGTTACCTGTCACGGCAGAGTTCGCAGAACAACGGCCACCCAAATCAAACAAACAGTCATGCTAGGCAAGCCTACTTTGCAGTTCACATTTAATTGAGAAGGTTTTTTGTGGAAAGCCTCTGTTTACTCAACCCAAAAGACGTGGTCATTAGCAACGCTAACTGGCTACATACGGCGTGCTAAGACAAAAGCACGGTCCAGACAGACAGACAGACAGGACGGACAATATTGCTGTAAATTAGTTAGCAGATATTGCGTTACATTTGGCTTTTTAAGCTAATAGTGGCTAACCAGGGGTGGGAAAATGTCAATGTGGCTTTTGAGTCGATATCAGCTGTTTATGACAGTTTGTGATGGAAAAATGCACGTTCGTTCAGAATTGATTGGCTAGCTGCTCATAAGCGGGCTGCGATCTACCTGTTGAAGACCCCTGGGTTAGGTCAACTCAACCCCTTAGAGAGAGAGAGGCAAAAGCCAGGCATTTTGAGTGATCGCCTTCAACCTATGGTGAAGCACTTCTATCCTGGCCACGGAATGGTCCGACGAGCCTGAAAACGATGATTATCATACGTCATGGCCGTCTCAGTCACCAGATCTCAGCCCAATGTAACACTTATGACAGATTCTGGAGCAGCGCCCGAGACGGCGTTTTTCCACCACCATCAACAAAACGCCAAACGCTGGAATTTCTCACGTTAAGAATTGTGTCGCACCCCTCCAACAGACACTTGTAGAATCTATGCCATGGTGCATTGAAGCCGTTCTGGCTCGTGGTGGCCCAACTCCCCATTATTTTGTCAGTCACTTTTACATTCGGGCCGATACGCATGTAGGTAGGTAGACCTGCTGGAAGTTTAACTGTGGGGTCTCTGAGATGACTGGTTCACTCACCCTGTGACTGTGGGGTCTCCATCTGAGATGACTGGTTCTTCTCTCGTCGCCTCTGCTTCTCGTCCTCCCAGATGGCCTGCAGGCCAGGGTTGCTGCCAATCTGATCTGCACACACACACACACACACAGTGTCGGCATAGATCAGTCGGTTGAATGAGGGCCTCTGCATTTCCCATCTACAGTTGGTTGAATGAGGGCCTTTGTTTCAAGGAGTACATTGACGCACACAAAGTTAAAAGAGCTCAGATCACCACTAACCACTCAAAACTGGACAAGAGCTCGAAATCAGAATCACTCCTCAAACCATTTCCTTCTCAACAGCGAGTTTGTATGTCTGTTTTTTGGGCAGATGGAAAATCTACTTGCTGAAGGCACATATGTGGACTGCCCTGGCGTGACCTCTTTTCTGCCAGATAATGGTGTGTGTGTGTGTGTGTGTGTGTTTCCCACACTCCGTATTCTGAGCACAGCTAATCTAAAACACAACCAAGCACTTTGTTTCTGCTGTGTCATTCTGTTCCTAACATTTATCACGAATGGCAGAAAGACTGTAGAAATAGTTCATACTGGATTGAGATACTATGAGGTCTGGCAACACATTCCAATGGCAGATGCATATTCACGCATGTTTTTAACAGAATGCTCTATTTTTGCTTCATGTTCCCAGTTCAATCTGCTCTTCCAGCCTTCCATCCTACACCCCCCTGTTTCTCTCTCCCTCGCTCTCTCCCCCTCCCTAACAGAAGGTCGGAGAAAGACGAGACTACAGAGAGACGGGGTGAGTGGACAGTGTTTGTTTTGGCCCGGGTGGCCACTGATCTAACGCTCGGATGTGCTGGAGAGCAGGAGCCTGGCAGTGGGGTGCGAGACAGACTGTTTGATCTGGAGAAGGCCTCCATCGCTCATCTGGGTTACATAGGTAGGGGTCCCAAATGGAACCCTATATTTAGGGCTCCTATAGGGCTCTGGTCAAAAGTAGTGCACTACATAGGGAATAGGGTGCCATTTGAGACGCAACCAAGGTTTGACGAGGAAAAGCCTTCATTCCTTGACTGTGTTGCACAGTCAGAGCAGTGGAGTCAGTGGAGTCATTAACCTCTGACTGGCGGTTTTTATATATGACTAAAAATATAATGTTTCCCAGTTTCTCGCCGTCCTTACTCTCTATTTCCAGACGGTTGAGGATGTCTACAGCCACAGCATCCACTTCCAGCTCACATGTGCTCTGTTTCTCCACATCCTCCAGGACCAGGGAACTGCATCAGAGAGAGAGAGAGGCGGGGAGATCATGCAGATTGGGCGAGCGAGAGAGCAAGAGGTGAGCACACAACATGGATGCACATTACACACTAAATCCTACACGGACAGAAATGTACAGACAAGACCTAAAAACACAACGCTGCATTGGCCCAGAGCATGTCATTGGAGCCGGTCTGTGCTGGCGTGGCTCACCAGGCTATGGCATCCTCCTCCCAGCGGACAAACATGCCTCCCAGCGTACTGTCGCTCAGTCTGGAGGTACAGGGGCTCTTCAAAGGGCTGGTGGCTGGCCTGCTGCAGCCCTGGCGATCTGGGGGAAATCCCTCTGTTCAAGACACACGTGCACACAGACACACAAAAACATGTGAATCATGTGATGGAAGCCAATTGATTTTTTTGGGGGGGGTAAACCAGTCTACAGACATTGTGTCTTCAACATAGAGCAAAAAGAAAAGCATACCAGCTCAGTATTTCCAATTCATTTGGATCTACACAGATTTCTAAAATCCCAGGTCCTTTGTCATCGTCTTCACTTGATCCCAGATTACAAACTCCCTTTCAACTAGGTGTTGTACAAAGGAGAATATAAACAGGTGAACATTATCGCAGAGTTTCAGCCCCTTTGTACTTTTTGGTTCTTTGCAACCCATTTTCCGTTGATTGCGTCAAAATCCAGGAAGTGGCCCTTTCTTTGTCTGGGGAGAGTGTTGCGTGAACATTGTTAAGAACCTGTTCATCTGAAGCGGGGGTGGGTTCCTGGCCTATTCATTAACCCTTCCATGCGTGGTGGTGTCACGCTGGGTTCTGCCTCCCCTGGCCCAGGAGACTCGCTCAGGCATGAAGACAACTGCAGAGCGGAGATACCTGTCCCATCTCGGCTCAGCGCGGCCCGGGATTAGCGCTTCGTAAGCCTTAGTCAAGATCAAACAGAAAGTGGCCAATCTACCGCTTTATTCCCAACCATCGGGCGCCGTGTGAAGCCAAGGCCAAGTTCAACCCTCAGATCTGAGGGAAACCTTCCTGCTCCTCCAATCCCACTATGAAACGTCCCCCTGTTCTACCCCTCTCGCCCTGCTACTGCGAGGGGCCTAGTGAGAGTCACAGGTTCCCGTCCTGGGAAGACGGGAGGAAATCTGACCGCCGCGGCCCTCATTCGAGATATCGATTGTCCCAGCTTGGCTAGCCGTCTGTGGTTTCGTTTCGGGTTGGCAGAGGTGATGTGGGACGTAATGTTAATACTAAACAGCGATGTACAGTGCAAGTTCAAATCAACAGCCTGAGTTCAACAGGTCACAAGTAAACACATCCATATTCAAGCCCTCACTGTTCATTTCTCTAGATTGATGGCTGGGTGTTTATCCAACTCAGGTGGAAAAACAGTAACAAGAATGCAGTACCAAGAATATGCTTCAGGCTCCTGGATCGGGTGACGGGGGGGGAGGGGGGGGTTGTCGGTCTAGTGTTCTATTCTGGATCTTCTGTGTACCATCACTTTTTGTTAGGTATGCTCAACAGGCTTGCAGTGTTCCAGAATGCTAGTTATTCCTCTGGTCTGCCGCGGACCCCATTGCTTCCAGTCTCCTCCCGCACTCTTTTCTTCCCCTCTAAAGGCTTTTCCGTGTGTTGGTGAGGTGTCATCTTTGAAGAAGTCCACCTTTTTTATTTTTCTTTCTTTAACGGAGAGCCTGTCAGGTCTTTGTAAAGCAAGGGTGTTATCTGCTAGCCACTCTTTAGAAAATTACACACTGACCAGGATGCATTAGGAGGATAAGGTTTGTGTGTGTGTGTGTGAGATAGAAAGAGAATGAGAACTACAGCGGCTGCACGAAGCATCTCAAGGCCATCGTAGAGAACACAAATACATCACGACAAAAGCATGGCAGCTCTTCCTCTCTTACATCCTCCCCCCCCCTCCCAGTCATAGCTCTGGACCGTTATAGCTCTGGACCCCTCAGCCACACCTAACAGGCAACAGAAAAAGAGGAGAGGTGTCCCGCAACACCACTCAGCCAGGTCACAGGTTTGTGACATGGTTCCTAAAGCAGCCTACTCCGTTCCTGCCCGTCCCTTACCTCTGCGCGGCTGGCTCCGGCGGAACTTGACGGCTCCCAGGTTGATCAGGTTCATGCCGTACAGGTTGTAGTCGATGAACAGCTGCAGCAGGTAGGGGATGTGGGCCTCGTGGGGCTGGTAGTGCTTGTTCATCACAGCGCCTCCTTGCAACAGCTCACACACCCTGGAACCACACACACACAGTTTTACATTAGATGATACGTTGTTGTACGCTATCCCTAGGCATGTTCTTCGCGTCCAGAAAAGGCTGTGTGTTCCAAAATGATTGAGTCGGAGAGGCTTTCATTCCAGAGTTGATATGCTTTCATTCAAAAACGCTGGAAAGAAACTGTGACGACACGCAATTTTACTTTTCAAACTTGAAACTTCCCGCCAGTCTTTTGGCCGGTCCAATATCCATAATAATAATGTAGGCCACAGTGACAGTTCCCCTTTAAAAAGGTCAGAGCGGAGAGAGTTGATTGATTCAGTGATTGATCTGGAACAAGACAGGGGCTCATAACAGTCAGTCAGGCTGGGAGCAGACAGTGTGCCAGTTAGACTCTCTCTCGCTCGCTCTCTCTCCTCCCTCAGTGTCTCTCGCTCGCTCTCCTCCCTCAGTATCACTCGCTCGCTCTCTCTCCTCTGTCCCGTCTCTTGGAATCAGTGCAGTAGCACGGCTCCACTCACAGTGACTGATAGCTTCAGCAGCTAAATAACAGCCGGTGTGCACGCACACGCACACACACACACACTCTCTCTCTCTTACACAAAACAGACACGTACTTGCTTTGTCTCTCGCACAGTCACTCTGTCTCTCCGTCTCAACACACACACTGTCTAAAACACACACACACTGTCTAAAACACACACACACACTGTCTAAAACACACACACACACTGTCTAAAACACACACACACACACACACACCGCTAGAGCTCTGTACTACATAAGCGGGCCGATCAATATCAACAGAATGAGCATCATAGTCATGTCCACACAGGCTAGCCTACAGACAGAGAGCATAGCCCTCTCTAACAACAGGAACACATTGCGAATGTTAACATATAGGCTATTACAGCTCCAACTAAAAAAAAAAAACAGACTGGTGAGAAATGCAAGCTGAGGCAAAAAAAAGTAGAACACACTCCTCACCTTTTGACCATCTGAGGATTGTACAGATAGATCTTCATAAACTTCCTCTCCATGGCATGGTATCCATAAAAAGGCCTGTGGGGGGGAGACACAGTCAGAATAACCTCTTGGGAAAACAACACAATACAGACTTCATCTACCATTCACCTTCTAACATTAACATGTGAGCCTTCAGACTCTGCCCCGTTCTCAATGTGTCTTTTCTTGATTCCTCGTGTCTTGCCTCCTACTCAAAACCCATAGGAGGAGAATGCCCTAGGGGAGGAACCTTGGGTCATCTCCTCCAATGAGGTTTGGAGGCGAGGAAACAGGTGGGAGATGGGAGGAAAACCAAATTGAGAAAGAGCCTCCGCCGTGTACTTAGTGACCCTACTAAGGAACAGTGGTCTAGCTAAAAGAGAGGGAGCGGAGACTTACATGCCGGAGACCAGTGCCACCTTGAAGACGTGCTGCGTGTTGGAGGAGGGGTTTCCCATGGACACGTTGAGGGCCCTGTCGATGCTGAAGGCTACCTGACGCAGGTAGCTCTCCGCCTGCTGCCCGTAGCCATCGTACGGCACATAGAGGTAGGGGAAGATGCCATGGAGGTGGAGACAGGTCTTCTGACCTGAGAGAGAGAGAGAGCGAGAGAGAGCACGAGAGAGAGCGCGAGAGAGAGAGAGAAGAGAGAGAGTCAATTCTGGTTGAGATAGTGGTAGGCTAGTCCTTCAATCGCCGTGTAGAATTGTCGGGAAGTGAACAAACAACGTTCTGTGGTCAGAGGCGATAGGATGTCCGTTCGCGTTGGTCCGCAGTGTCCTTCAGACAGACAGTGTGTGTTCATGTGGCAGAGCTGCTGTGTCAAACTCAACAAAAAAAAGTTGGTTACCTCAACCCATAGGAACAACTGTGAAACTGGCACAGAGTCAAAAACACAAAGCCACTCGGCATTTTACAGCGATATAAAACTAAAGATTCAATTCAAGTAGTAGTCCGACTCATAGTTCATTTACCAAAAAGCAAAAGCGTGCCGACTTTAAACAACATATTTACAGCCGGTGACGCAGTCTGCCAGTGACATGACTGATTTTTACTAAGATACTATTAATACTAGACATGCACACAATGGAGACAGATTGGCCTCTCTACTGAGGGGAGAAAGAGAGGAGGGGGGTCCAGTAAAATAGCTCGTACACAGTTTCCAACCGCGGGAAGAGATGCCGCCATCCAGCCCTGCTCAGACAGACTGATGAAATACAACAAAAGGTCTGTAAAAGGAGCGCACGCCACCACGATGTCAAGCCCGTCATTACTAACCAACGGGGGGGACTGTCTCCATGAGGGGAGGGAGACTGACGCTGACGGGGGTGCGACTGATATGGAATGAGGTCATCATGAACTTGTGTAGTGTGTGTAAAAAGAAGATAAAAAAAAAAAAACTATATTCTGTGTGTGACAGAACTAAAACAAAAAAGGAAGCAAAGCCTTCTAGACCTCGCCGGCTGACTGATAGTTCTGTTCAGGTTTGGGCTAGTCCAGGCCTAATGTCAGATACGTAATACGATACCATCCTACTCTGAATAGGGACCATGTGGCTGTGGGACGGGGACTAGAGACCATGCAGACCAGATGAGACGGAAGGACTGGCAGCAGGAGGAGGCAGTACAGAGCCTCACCGCCCCAGCACCTACAGAGCCGAGCCTCTCCCACACGTCAGCCCCATCTGCTCACGCACCCGCACAGAGAACCCCTTAATATCACGTTTTGTAGGGGAATTGGGGAGGGGCGGGGGAGGGGTTGTTGTGGGTCATGGAGTTCTATTTTTTCCCTGGGCCCAATTGTTCAACCTGAACCCGTGGCATGGAGGACTTCTGCAGAGAAAACAGCCTGCTCTAAAACGACATCCTGCATATCTCTGCAACCATGCAGAGGGTGACACAGGAAGTGGTCAAAATAGATGGAGAAACAGATAGGGTTTATGTCATCGCGAGGCGGGTGGGGCAAACGAGACCGCGCCAACCAAAGGAAAGCAGCTCTCCAGGGGAACCCCTTACAGACGACAGCGGCAAACAACGCAGCGTGTGAATTGCTTTCAGTTTCACACGGGCATCAACCAGGCGAGCAGACCAGACCGACGGATAACCCTTCACGTCTACATAGAACGGCCTAATCTGACATCCAATCCTTTCACCACCACAGAAAGAGACAGTCAAGGCAGGAAAAGTGCACTAGGCAGAGTTCGTCTTCTCTAAGGACAGACAGACAGGTAGACTGGCATAGAGCCAGTCGGAGGCGGAGAGGGCAGACAAAAGGAGCTGTGAGGTAGGCTAGGTACAGTTGGGAACGCGTGTGTGTGTGTGTGTGTGGGGGGGGGGGGGGGTATGTGCCTTGCTAGTGAACACGGTCGTAACACACAGACACGCCATTGGTGAAGCTGCTACTGCAGTTGCTAGGTAACGGAAGCCGGCAAGCAGCACAAGCCCCTGACAGACAGCGGGGAAATATAAACAAGTGATTCTTTCCACCCAGCTGGCCGGTAAGGAGCGAGAGGAAATAAGAAAGATAGAGGAAAGGAGAGAGCGAGAGACACACAGAGAGAGAAGAATAAAGTGAGGGGGAGAGATAAAAAGAGAGAGGCAGATAGTCTCTCTTTCGAAAAGAGAGTGTGAGAAAGAGATTGAGATAGGAAGTGAGAGTCTCTCTTTCTAAAGAGACCGAGAGAGAGAGAGAGAGACAGACTGAGATTCTCTCTCGGTCTCTTAGAGAGACTGAGTGAGTAAGAAAGAGTAAGAGAGACTAAGGAGAGAGCGAGTAAGAGACACTAAGGAGAGAGCGAATAAGAGAGACTAAGGAGAGAGCGAGTAAGAGACTAAGGAGAGAGCGAGTAAGAGAGACTAAGGAGAGAGCGAGTAAGAGAGAGAGAGGAAATGAAAGAGGGAGTTGTGTCTGACTGAGGCCTAGGCCCTAGGGCTGTTCTCTCTCTCTCTCTCTCTCTCTCTCTCTTCCTGTCTGAGTAGAGAGTAGTCCCCAGCCACCCGTCAGCTCCTGACCACCCCCGACCGAGCGGGGCTCCCTGATTTGTTAATGGGAGGGAGGACCAGACCAAGAGAAGGGACTGTGGGGCTACTACAGACAGGGCCCTATCATAGAGTTAGATAGAGGACGCAACATTGTAGCCGTCCTATTACGGCATCTGCTACAGCATGGTCAGCACAATTGAGGACGTCTCAATTTTGAAGTAGTCCATTTTATTCTTCTTCTACGAGTTGGGAAACAAACTGAAAGAGTTCACACTGCCACCAGGAGGAGTGCATCGTTTGAACAGCAATAAAGCCCAAGTTTGTGAATTACTGCCACCCGCAGTTCTGGAATGTTTGCTCACGAGTATAAATAGGAATTCCCACCCAGTTAACTACTTCAGAATGATGAAAGTCCTCAAATGGCGCTGTCCATGCTAAAGCAGGGCACTAGAGTCCTCTATAGAAACCATCTACAGGAAGGAACACGGAGGCAGCGATGATGATTCTCTCTCCATCTCCTCTCCTCCTCCAGGTCTGCAGCAGGCAGCGGCGGGTCTGAATGACTCAGCACTACAGCAGCAGCTCCAGCCTGTCAGTACTGTAGAGTTACAGTCGGAGTGCTGCCTGCTAGCTGCTACTGTACACTGCTGCTGTCTGAACAGACAGACAGGACAGACGTCTATAGGAGTCCCTCTCACTGCATGGAGCAGCAGCAGGACTTATAATAAATATGGAAATGAGCCCGTGTGTGCGGGGGGGGGGGGGGGGGGGGGGGGTGTATGTGTGTGAGAGTTTGCATGCACGTGTGTGCGCAACTAGCCACTCAGATCCTCCATCTTGATGAATACCCATTCATGCTCTTGCTGGACTGGACCTGATTGATTGCAGGAAGCTCCGGGTCACACAGAACAAGAGAGTGTGGAGCTGTATAGAACCCTTCTCTCTGTACAATTTGGGCCCTGAGGCACAACCCACAGATGAATGTAGCTTCGGAGTGAGGGGGAATCTGGGAGGGAGCGAGGGATGCAGGGGGAGGGCAAGTCCCTCTTAGATGGGGGTCTGTGGGGGGGGGGGGGCAGAGTAATAAAGAACATGGACAAAACTTGCTTAGGGATTGGGACTGTGGATTATGGACAAAATACCAACTGGGTTTTACAGTAACAAGAGAACAAGGCCAAGATGTTCTAATGGAGTTGAGAGAACAGAACTGAGCACCGTGGAGGAGAGGCTCGTTAACACAGCCTGAGCCCATGTCTAGGACATAATATCTGCCCGGTCATGTACCGAGTCCCCCTAACACTGTAGGGAGGATAGCGGGGGGAGACGAAAGGTTTACGGAAACTCAACACCGGTATCTCAACATCTGGCGAGAGCCTCCTGCATCGTCCGTCTCAATGCCAGGGCACGAGGGTGCAGGGAGCGACGGAAGGAGAGGGGGGTAGAGAGCGAGCGAGAGAAGAAGTGTAAGAGGGGGGCGAGAGAAAGAAAGAGCGAAACGGAGAGTAAGAGAGAGAGGACGATCAGAGGGAAAGGCCGAGCAAGTTTGTCTGAGGGAGAGACGCACCTGGCGTCATCAAATCTAACCCCCGACCCATTATGCTGCTTCACAAGAGTCACGGTTTCCCTCTATTCCTGCCAGAGCACCTGCAACAACAACAAACAAAACAAACAAACAAAAAAAAGAAGAGAGAACCTCCCGGCCAAACCCATCAGCGGCCTGACTGAGCAGACATCTTCCCATAGCCCTGTATGGTATGGAGAGAAGAAGGGACGGATGGCAGGAACAAACTAATGGGTGCCGCATGAAGATACTGTCGATCAATAAAGCTTCTGCTTGCTTAGCAAAGATCTGCACCATCATTTATCTTCCCGTCCTTCTAATGAGTTTTAAATGCGGGCGGGTGCGTCATAACTCCTCGCACAGACACACGGACGTTCTAAAACGCATCACAGTAAACGCTGGGGGGGGAGGGGGGGGGTCTCGTTTTACATTAGACTTCAGGGAAATAGAAACGGGACTATGTTGAGGGAATATCAATGTGGCGTGCCTGTCTCCGGTCTGCATCGGGCACATGGAGCCACCCATGGGAGAGGGAGGGAGGGTGTCCGCGTGAGACGGTTGAGTTCCGCGGGTTCACTACAGTCGCTATCCTGCACCACGACGAGAGAGAGAGAGAGAGAGAGAGAGAGAGAGAGAGAGAGAGAGAGAGAGAGAGAGAGAGAGAGAGAGAGAGAGAGAGAGAGAGAGAGAGAGAGAGAGAGAGAGAGAGAGAGAGAGAGAGAGAGAGAGAGAGAGAGAGAGAGAGAGAGAGAGAGAGAGAGAGAGAGAGAGAGAGAGAGAGAGAGAGAAGAAAGAGAGAGAGAGAAAAAACACTTGTTTGAGGAGGAGGGAGAGAACAGAGACTGCAGTGAAGGGAAGAGGAGAGAGAAAAGAGACGAATGACTACTTTAAATCACATCGCTCTAGTCTGAGGGATTTACTCCAGTCGCCCGCTGGTGGCGGGGGCGGGGTAGAAATGTATGCCGCTGCTTTATAAACTATACTGAACATTTTCAAAGATTTTACTGGGTTACAGTTCATTTCAGGAAATCAGTCAAATGAAATTAATGCAGTAGGCCCTAAAAAATAATTTAAATTAAAAAAATTTAAAAAAAAATTTACAATTAATTATTATTATTTTTTTATAAAAAAATAAAAACATTTAAAAAAAAAAAAAAAAAAAAAAAAAGAGATGCATCCATTGGTCACAGATACCTTAAAAAAAGAAAAGGTAGGGGCGTGGATCAGACCACCATTTCCCTCATGCAGCACATTGCATAGAGATGATCAGGCTGTTGATTGTGGCCTGTGGAATGTTGTCCCACTCTTCAATGGCTGTGAGCATTTGCTCGATATTGGCAGGAACTAGAACACGCGGTCAAATGCGTCGATCCAGAGCATCCCAAACATGCTCAATGGGTGACATGTCTGGTGAGTATGCAGGCCAATTATGGACTAGGACATTTTCAGCTTCCAGGAATTGTGTACAGATCCTTGTGACATGGGGACGTGCATTATCATGCTGAAACATGAGGTGATGGCGGGGGATGAATGGCACGACAATGGGCTTCTGGATCTCATCACGGTTTCTCTGAGCATTCAAATTGCCATCGATAAAATTCAAATTGCGTTTGTTGTCCAACTTATGCCTGCCCATACCATAACCCCACCGCCACCATGGGGCACTCTGTTCACAATGTTGACATCAGCAAACCACTAGCCCGCACGACTCCATACAAGTGGTATGTAGTTGGGAGGCTGGTTGGAGGTACTGCCAAATTTTCTAAAACGATGTTGGAGGTGGCTTATGGTAGAGAAATTAAATTATCTGGCAACAGCTTAGGTGGACATTCCTTCAGTCAGCATGCCAAGTGCACCCTCCCTCAAAATTAGAGACATCTGTGGCATTGTGTTGTGTGACAAAAACGCACATTTTACAGTGGCCTTTTAATGTCCCCAGCACAAGGTGCACCTGTGTAATTATCATGCTACTTAATAAGCTTCTTGATATGCCACACCTGTCAGGTGGATATATTATCTTGGCAAAGGAGAAATGCTCACTAACAGGGATGTAAACAAATTTGTGCGCAAAATTTGAGGGAAATACAGGTCTTCTAGCAGACACTACGTAATGCTAGTCCTGGGTGAGACTATTGAAATGCTGCCAGGACAGCAATTTATGAAGTGGTGTTTGGTGGCATGCAGGAGGAGTAAACAGTGTGTTTGCCATGCTGTGGAGAGACTCTGATCACACTGTGCCTGTGTGTGTGTGTGTGTGTGTGGTAGAGACACTCGGGGAGGAGGAGGAGGAGAGAGGCAGACATCGAGGCGGGATGCTGCTATTTTTGGCCTTGCCTGGCTGCAAGGAGCGAGTCTACTGATGAGCAGAGCAGAGGTGGAGAGGACACAGACAGGGGCTGCTGAGCAATGAGATGAGCATGTTGATCTATTTACAGCTCTACCTAGGCCTGTGCTCCATTCATACACCACTGTTATAGCCTGTACTGTGTGTGTGAGTGTGTGCGCGTGTGTTGGGATGCTGCTCATTAACTACCCTCTGTTTGGATACCCGCCCACTGCCACCCACTCCTCCCCTTACACCATCCTCCTCAAACCCCCTCCATCACACACACACACACACACGAGCACTGCAATTTAGGTACAGCGATAATGCACACCGGGTCCCTTCAATCATCCATCCTTCAAAGTGCCTATGCAAAATTGTTTTGTTTTAGAGAATAAACAAAGGCGTGAGGGTAGGCGCGTTTCTTTATGGGCACCTCACCCTTTTTCACTCAGAATAGTACACTGCCGCAGCTTCCTGCTCTGCACTCTTCCCTGTTCTTTGCTTTCCACAGTTGGCCACGTCTCCGGATCTGAGTCCGACACGACCGACACAAAAACCTCTCCGGTCCTGCCTGAGACTCCACAGAGTGGTAAAACCAGGAACGGCTGTTCACTCACTGACCACCCTGTTCTGTAAGGCCTCGTCCTCCATTCGTTGAACACTGAACAGCTCCTATACAGTGGTTTAACCAGGCGTATTCACCACGGACTGCATCCAGATCGGATTCCGAACACAGGCCAGTGTCTTCAGCTGTGTCCTCAGGCCTCCAATAGAAATCATTGTAAGAGGCTGGTAGCCCTGAAATGCTTCCCTTCCACTCTCAGTGTGTCACAGGTTCCATTGTGTCATCGCTAGGAGCCAGAAGCCTCCCTGGCTGAGGTGACTTCATGCTGGGAGAGAGACTGTGGTGGTCCCCGGGCCAAACCTGGAGCAGACAGCAGAATCCTCCCTGTGACTGCGCTGTGTTTTCCCTCTCCACAGCCAAGGCCCGTCCTGGCAGACCGCCTGACTCCTGAGCACAGAGTGGAGCAAACAAGTCACTGGACGTCAATTCCCAGCGAGGGATTTCCTACAGCATTCCCAGTCGTTCCTTCCCATGTCCTGTACCCAGTCCAGTCCTGAGGCAGACAAAGGCCCAAAAGTCTCTATGAAAAGGGGATTCATAGATCGTTCCCAGACAGCACCTTATCTACAGTCCTGACTGAGGCATGAAACACCTCGAACTCTTTGTGAAGCTCCAGACGGGAACAAGCGGTCTCCTGCTGGGTTCAGTAAAGACATCCCTGGCACTTCAGCGTGTTGAGGAACAAACAGACCAGACGGCCCTGCCAACCAGTGCCAAGCAGGAGTCTTAACAGATGGCCAACCACCTAGCCTCACGCGGGAACCTACGGAACACACACACACACACCCACCCACGGAAAAACAGCAGAATACAATATCACGTTTTATTTGGTCTCTGACTGAGGAGTGTGTCACAACAGCACATTCTACTCCACACCTCATGGGTATAGGCCTATGTTGTGAGAATCCATCCTAGTGGAAGATGTAGGTGGCTGGGCAGTGAGCAGGGGCCCCCTTCCGCTACCATCCATCTCCGGTGTGGGATACGAGTGGCGATAACAGGCCCCAGTTCATTCATCCAGCGACAGTGTGATGATGGCACTAATGATCCCGGTACAGCGGATTAACAGCACAGGCCTCCATGCCCTCTGGTGTGTCAAGGCAGGGGCACACACACACACATACGTACACACACACACACGCACATAAAAGTCTTTGCGATGCAGTCATTTAGCTGTGGCGCGGCACCGCGGCAAAAATCATTGCCACTAAGGCCCAAAAAAATACGGCGCACAAAATAATAAATAAAGTCCACATGGACAATAATAAAGTCCACATGGACTTTTCCTCTTTAAACAAAGAATATAAAAAAACAAATGACCCCAATAGTAGAATAGTATATCTATTTACCTAGACGTGTTGTTGTGTGTTCTAATGCGAGAGAAATAGGCTATTCCTCTCGAGGTGTATTCCAGTTGCGAATGCCATGCACAGCGAGGCTCAATGCAATGACGGGAGACAGACGTTTTAAAATGGCCTTTGCTAAAAAGAGGGAGATCCTACTTTATTCCTGAGTGCATAGGGGAGAGTGGGGCTAAATGTAACATGTGTCTATTGTAGGGTAACTTGAGGTAAAAACGCCACCCTACCTGAAATATATTTTTGAGGGCGTAACTTCAAATTGTGATGAGACATTAGTTTTTTTTTTTTGTTGAGCAAGAGTGGCAACCAGGGAAAGTGTTCGGGGGAGAATGGTGACATGATGTGGTTTCTGGGAGAAGTACAGACAGGGGAGTTTTACCCCGGGTGGCAGAATATGCCACCCGGGGTAAAATTGCAATTGTTTGGAACATAAAATTCATCAATATGATGCTAACTAGTTAAAAGATCACATTCGGGAGCTCCCGAGTGGTGCAGTGGTCCAAGGCACTGCATCGCAGCACTAGCTATGCCACTAGAGATTCTGGGTTCGAGTCCGGGCTATGTCGCAGCCGGCCGCGACCAGGAGACCCACAATTGGGTCCGGTTTAGGGGAGGGTTTGGCCGGCAGGGATGTCCTTGTCCCATCGCGCACTAGCGACTCTTGTGGCGGGCCGGGCGCCACAGCACTTATACGTTTCCCCCGACACATTGATGTGGCTGGCTTCCGGGTTAAGTGGGCATTTTGTCAAGAAGCAGTGTGGCTTGGTTGGGTTGCGTTTCGGAGGACGCACGGCTCTCGACCTTTGCCTCTCCTGAGTCTGTACGAGAGTTGCAGCGATGAGACAAGACTGCAACTACCAATTGGGAAGAAAAAGGGTAAAAAAAAGAAAGAAAAAAAGATCACATTCGGGATCTAGCTAATGATTAGCCCAATAGGGTAAATGCAGATGGGCAACTCGGTCCTTCAATTATATTTATTTATAGCCACTTTGCTGCATCAGTTGGGCCAAGGGTGATAATGCTAATTGCTTATGGTATACCTGATAATATGAATGGGCTATATGTTGGGCTGGGAATTGCCAGGGACTTCACAATACGATATTATCACGATACTTTGCTGCTGATATGACATGTATTGAGATTCTCCCGATTCTATATAATATTGTGATTTGATACTGTGATTTTATTGTGATTCGATGTTCCAAACCTATTGCTCATCATATGTCTGCTGCAGAGAGGTGAGAGAGAGCCATGAGAACATCACATTTTGATCGGTCATGGAAACAAAAGTGCTGAAAACAAATTAGCCTCATTTTTAAAAAGAAGATGGAGAACAAGCTATGAATGAAAAATACTGGCGTTTTGGTGCAGGTACAGCCAACTAGCGCAAAAATAATATTGCAATATTGTCAAAATGATACATCGTCAAAAATGATATCCCGATATGTAACTATCCACCCCCCCCTCAAAATCACTAGCTATATGTATGGTCCAATACTTGAAAATGATTTTAGCAAACAATTTTAACAATATGTTATTGGGCTCATTTCATTTTGGAGTGAAAAGTCAGCAGAAGGGAGCTTGTCATTTCTTCTCCATAAAAATGCTGTGACCTTCTCCCCCACTGATACACATATTTCCAGAGGAAACACACAAACACACACACCACAACAACAACCCTGGGGGAACAGGAATATACAGCCAAGCAGTCAGAGACGTCCCACAGCGGGAAGGAAATACTATGACTGGGGGAAAAGCAGGATAGTAGGTCCATCAGCTGGACCACTAAGACCACCGTCGCCGTAGCAACATGCCTGTACGGATGCTTCTTCATCCAGGGCGAGTCATCGCTGCACAGCTGCCCAATGTCAGACGTGGTGAGAGAGACAAATCGAGGACCTTTCAATGAGCATCACCTGCACCCCGGCACACCTGTCTCAACCAGACGCATTAATCAGGTGGGCTAGAAGGGTGTGTGTGTGTGTGTGTGTGTGTATCTGCCAGACCTGTGCGATTAGTGCGACGGCAGCCTGTCGATCGATGTCCTGCCAGCTCTGGCTGTGCTCACACAAACATGTTCAATCAATCAAAGTCTGCACGCCCAACCACCTCAAGAAGCGACGGCAGCAAGTGAGCCATAAGACACAAACACTGAGGAGGTGAGGTGAGGAGGCCAAATGACTAACATTCCACGGGGAGTGTCTTTATCAGCAGGATAGAATGACAGAACGGTAGCGAGAGGAGGAGGAAGAGAGACGGAGAGGGGCTACAGTCCGGTTCACTAGCACTGCAGTGGGTGACCATCGCAGTGACACGCGCTAGTCCACAGAACCCCAGTCCCGAGACCAACAGACTGAACCAGGACGTGGTTTCTGTGGTTTGACCTTCGCTCCCTCGCCGCTCTGTGTGTTGTGGTCCAGTCCTCTCTCGCCTACTCCATGTTTATTTGTGGCCCACTAATACCAGTGGCCCTCTGAGCCCCCCCTCCCTGCCGCTAGCTACAGTAGAGGGGGAAGAGAATTACTAGCAGGCTGAAGAACTCTGCCACCAGGGCGGCTTCTTTCCCACATAGTCCAGACACAAAGCCACATCTGTCTGACCACAGACCCAAGCACTCTGCTTAACGATGAGGAGCGTCAGAGGAGGACAGACCAGAACAGCCTGAGGGCAGCAGGACAGAACCCACTGTAGATGCGATGACAACTGGAGGAGGGGAAGAGGAGGAGATGGAGTGGAGAGAGGGGGCTGTGAAGTGCAGTATGCTAGTATGCCAACACTGAGGTAGAGGCCACACATCCAAACGACCTGTCCAGTCAGATTAGAAAGCACCGACTTCTCTCTCTCCCTCCCTGCATTTTCACTAATGTTTGTCACCGTGTTGGAGCTCAGGTATGTGACCGTGGCTCAGGGTGATGAAGGAGTGGTGTCAGGGTGAGAGGCCGATGAACTTGACAGGGTCAGGGAGGGTAGAGGCCAGGGAGGGCAGCTCCAGTCCCACACGCATCACTGACCAGCCCCCCCCCCCCCCCCAAACAGGACACAGGAACACAATGTGACATGACACCTGTCTCTGACACTGGAAGAGAGGGAGTAGCTGTGGAAAAGGGAAGGTGGGGGGGAGATTAGGAAGAGAGAGAGAAATTGGATCTGCAGGAACTGATTGAACAGTAGGTAGAGGAGAACAAAGGAACAGAAGAGGGAGCGAGGGGAGAGGGAGAGCACGGGGAGAGAAAGAGCGAGAGAAAGAACAAGACAAAGGAGAGGGGAAGAGCGCGAGAGAAAGAACGAATGCGAGAGCAAGAGAGCGAGCGAGAGAGGAAGGGAGAGTGAAAGAGCGCGAGAAGAGCACCACAGACTGTGACCAGCGGGCAGGGTATCCTCCGTGTCTGCGGCTCTCAGTCTGACAGCAGTGTGTAGACTAGCCTGACGACACACACACACACACACACACACACACACACGGCAGGGAATGAACAGCGTCAGGCAATGACTTCTCTCCCTGCATCTTCAGGTATGCGACTGTGGCTCAGGGTGAACTTGACAGGGTCAGGGAGAGCAGAGCACAGGGAGGGCAGCTGCAGTCCCACACGCATATCTGACCTAGTCACATTCTGACCGGGGACCCCCCCCCTAAACAGGACACAGGAACACAATGTGACATGACACCTGCAGGGACAGGTCACCTCTGACACTGGAAGAGAGGGAGTAGCTGTGGGAAAAGGAACAAAAGAAGTGGGGGAAATTAGGGAAGAGAGAGAAATTGGATCTGTAGGAAAAGATTGCACAGTGGGTAGAGGAGAACAGAGAGAGAAAGGCCGGCGTAGGCAGACCTAGCTCTCAAGAGAAGACATTTTGTGGGCAGAGTGCACACAGCCTGGAGGTGGAAATTGAGCTGCACTTCCTAACCTCCTGCCAAATGTATGACCATATTAGAGACACATATTTCCCTCAGATTACACAGATCCACAAAGAATTCAAAAACAAACCCAATTTCAATAAACTCCCATATCTACTGATTGAAATACCACAGCGTGACATCACAGCAGCAAGATTTGTGACCTGTTGCCACAAGGGCAACCAGCGAAGAACAAACACCATTGTAAACACAACCTATATTTATGTTCATTTATCTTCCCTTTAGTACTTTAACTATTTGCACATAATATAACATTTGAAATGTCTTTGTCTCTTTTGGAACTTTTGTGAGTGTAATGTTTACTGTTCATTTTGATTTCCCTTTTGTTTATTATCTACTTCACTTGCTTTGGCAATGTTAACATATGTTTCCCATGCCAGTAAAGCCCTGAGAGAAGAGGAGAGCGAGAGAGAAGAGGAGGAGCGAGAGAAGAGTGACCAGCGGGCAGGGTATCCTTACGACACACACACGTCAGGGAATGAACAGCATCACCGTGGACACACAATCATGCAGTATGTATGACCACACATGCTGCTGGTTGACCATTAGCCTGGGCGCT